>NW_027070632.1:0-2413 GCF_002906115.3 Quercus suber | reverse complement strand
AAAATAGAAAAAGTAGGTTTTTATGTGTAAAATAGACACAAATTTTACATGAGCTGATGCGAATGCTCTAACAAATATAAATGTTTGTAATGGGGGGAGGGGGGAAGGGAGAGAAAAGAGTCGGGGTTTAAGTATTCAAAAGGAAAATTCACACATATATACATTTAGATTATACTATAGTAGTTTTCAAAAAAAAAAAAAAATATTATACTATAGTAGAATTTTATCTTATATATATATATATATATAATAAAATAAAATAATTCTAACAAATATATATATATATAAAATAAAATAAAAAATTCTAACAAATATAATGTAAGGAATACCATTTTTTTTTTTGATGGGAGGATGATACCACTGATATTAAGTTACTAATTCAAGTGTGACCACAAAAGCTATCTAGTGGGATAATTGTTCTGTATAATCAACGATATGGTTATGGAAAAATGTTATTTATTTACCATGCAGCGATTGACATGGCTAGCCTTGAGATACGCCGGTGTCCCACATGCTGCTCGTCCAAGCACCCCAGGAGACCCTCCAAGTTCAAATCCAGGGGAGTCATCTAACATGGACAAGAATAAGGACGCCGTAAAGGAAAACTCACAAAGCTCAAAGCCAAGGAAGCACTAGAAACGAAAATGTGATTTCCGCCAAAAAATAATGAAAAAAATACTGCATGCTATGAACTATATTAAGTTATCAACCTCTTTAGGTGCACTTGTTACATATAAAATAATAATCCTAGAATAGCATTTGTAAAAACCCTTCGTAACTATATATGGAAACATAAAATATATTCAATTTTTTTTAATAGTTGTTAGAACTAACTTCGCTCGGCTTGACATGATCGAGCTATTAACCCACTAAACCGATACATTAGTCGGTTTGGTTGGTTAATTGGACTACTTATGCAATTGAGCCGGTAAAACTCAGTAAGCCTTTTGCAACTCGTGCAACCCGAATAGGTTATTTTCACACAATCGGTTTTGTAATTTTGAACAAAATTATATTTATAGGTTCATCTTACAGTTTCTAAATTTGGAGCATAACGAAAACAAATGATTTTAGAATAAGGTTGATGCTAGATTTTTCAATAAAGATAAACTTTCAATTTTTCAACTTACTTGCTTATTTTATGATTTCTCAAACTTATTTCATATTTATTAATTTTTTGTTTTGTTATATACCTTGATGTCTGATAAATGATAAGTGACCCAACTCCTAGACTAGGATAATTCACAGGCCAAATTTAGTAACTAAACATAATAGTCTCTATTGATTTGTTCAAATTTTCTTTAAATATTTTCACCACAATATTCTCTAATCTATACTGATTTGTTCCCATATATAATTTTTTCAGGTTGACATATTTGATATATTCCTTTTTTTATATCCCCAATGCTATTATTCGATATTTTATTGGTCAACTCTCTCCTTTCAAGTAGGTTTTTTTTTTTTCAAGTACAGAATATAGCATCAAAGTGGATGAGGATTCTTTAGAGCTCTTAAGATAACTCTCTACAAATTAACATAAGATAATTCCATGTAAAGTTCTTAAAATCTTATATATGGCACATTGCCATTCATCATTATTAGGCAAGCATGCTCTATCTGCCTTTCCATATAATGATCTTTTGTAGTTGCAAGGGAATGTTTATCTCCATCAGACATGTATTTGGTCACTAGACAGCGCTCTTTGTTTGGTATATATGCTGTAATAGCTCCGATAATGGAATAGTAATCTGTAATAACAATTTAGTCATTTAATTACATCTTTATTACTTAAAGTAGTTACTACATAGGAATAACTATTGTTTAAATTGATGAATAACTATTCCTTCTTTAAAATGGTTGTAATAGCTATTTCTTAGAATTCAAATTTAGACTCTATTTCTTTGTGCATGTAATAGGTTTTAAAATTTATATATCCAAAAATATAAATTTTCCTTATACGTCATCTTTTACAAGTTTTTCATAGATTTTCAATTAATATATTTTTAGAAATATAAAATTTCCTTATATATCATCTTCTACTCTCAGATATACTTATATATCAAATGTGCCCTTAGGGTTTTTAAAAGCAGGTTTTGTGGCAAAACCTCCCTCACTGTCTCCTCCTCTTCCTCAATCACCACACTGTCCCTCAGAGAAACAATAATGGAGCAGAGAAAAGAAAACGTAGTGTTGTTCCCATTCATGGCACAGGTCATATAAGGCCTTTCTTAGCATTAGCCTACCAAATAGTACAAAGTAAGAATTACACTGTAACCTTTATCAACACCTCTCTCAATATCAAAAAACTCCAACCATCTCTCCCTTCAAACTCCTCCATTCGCCTCCTTGAAATCCCTTTCTTCAGCTCTGATCATGGCCTTCCTCCAGATGCTGAGAACACTGATGCTTTTCC
>NW_027070631.1:42691-50067 GCF_002906115.3 Quercus suber | reverse complement strand
GTCAATATTTTTGGGGGGAAGAAAAACTTTTCAATGTGTTGTTGGTTTATACGCGTAATCTCATTGTAAGTGTGTTTGTTTTTCTTAATATTTTTTTTATTGTTTAATTTTTTTGGGGGGAAAAAAAATATATAATGGAATATGAAATACTCAGCTTGAACTGATAGCAGTCGTTAAAAAAATAAAAATAAAATCTCACTTATAGGTCGTGGAAGTAACATTTTACATTTATTTTGTTTAAATTTTAGGTCAATGACTTGTAAATGTCAGTTTGTCATGACTCATGACTCATGAGCTTGGGGACAAAGCCAAAAGTGTCAAAGTTTGCAACCCCACTTATCCAAAAAAAAAATTAAATAAAACAATAATAATAACAAATTTTTGCTACGTGGATTTGTCGTTAGAAAATAGAAATACTATTTCACACACACGTGGAACTTGCATGTTATTGAATGTTATTGAGATGTAGATCTCATGAAACCGTCTTCTACGGTTCTACCATACTTAGTATATTTTCTCATGTTACACTTGACTTGTTGAAAACGTATTATTTATGAAATTACTCAAATGTGACACAGCTAAGAACTACAACCTTTTAAATGCTCGATTTAGTCGCTCTTCAACACAAAAATACACTCATTCCAAGAGAAATTTCCTACTTTTGCAATGCATTCTCTTTCTTCTTCTTCTTCTTCATTTTTTTTTTTTTTTGGTAAGAAGGGAATTTTATTTATTAAAAAAAGCTAGTATATCAGATTTGTCCAAAATACACCTATGAAAGGTGTCCAGTTATAGGAACCAAATAGCACTTACGTGAAGTCTTTATACACAAAAAGTCTCAATGACAGACAATCAGTATTTACAGAACACAAAAGACAGACAATCAGTAAACGTTTCCAAAAAGCTAGTTTGCATCCACCCCCTCTTCTCGAGATCATGCGTTACAGAGTTTGCCTCACAATATATGCAATGTAGATGGACTACCCATTCCCTATTGAGGAGCATCCTGCAATTAGAAATTATGGGAAACAATTTCGAAGCCAAGTTCCAAGAAGTTAGCCATGTAAGAACAAAAGTGGAATCAACATTAACATTTAAAAATTTAATACACAAAAAAGTCTCATACATATTTACAGAACATGAAAGATGGACAATCAGTAAATGTTTCCAGAAAGTTAGCTTGCATCCTCCTCTTCGCGAGACCATCCGCTACAGAGTTTGCTTCACGGTATATGCAATGTAGATGGACCACCTATTCCCTGTTGAGGAGTATCCTGCAATTAGAAATTATGGGAAACAATTCTAAAGCCAAGTTCCTAGAAAAAGTTAGACATGTAAGAACAAAAGTGGAATCAACATTAACATTTAAAAATTTAATACCCATGTTCCAAGTAGTAATTAAACCCTGTCTTACAGCCCCCAATTCAGCCCACAATGCATTCTCTTTCTATTCACCTGATTACATAAAAAGTACACTCATTCCAAAAGAAATTTGCTACTTATGCAATGCACTCTCTTTCTATTAATTAACCTTATTGGTTTGTATGTGGTTTTTTTTTTAATATTTTATTTTATCGTAATTAGCAACTGAACAACTTTTATTAATTTAGGGTTCCCAAATTATCTCATGTGATAATTTACTTTACACAAATGATAACATTTTTACTTTTGTTCAATATATAATGGGGTAAACAGTAATATTGAAAAATTTAGAGCTAGAGATTGAGTGAACTACATTATATACAGGGAGTAAGTGCATTTTCCTCTTCTTCTTTTTTTTGTTTTCTTGAACAAGTATTTTCCTCAAATTTTTAAGACAATATATATATATATATATATAAATGCTCTCTAAAATCACATAAATGTTATGTACGTCTTTTAGTTTTATATATATTGTTGATGATGTAGGCATTGATGGTTGTTGAAGCACATAACTAATCTTTGGAGGAGTACACTGTAGTGATCTATGGGTATCAGTTAAAAAAATTGAAGGTCGTGACTTCATGAATAATACATGGAAATTTTAATTATAATATCCTAGTTCTATTACAAAATTTTATGAATTCTGAGAATAGTGAAAGCTTTTATTTCATAAATGAATATGGTTTACACCGGCAAGAATAAATTAGGCAACACATGGAATGATTTCCTTTACCTAAATGGTATTAGATGAATTTTTTAGTTAAGTGACACAGATTGCGAGACTTCAAACTCCACAACACGTCCACGGTTTCACCAGTTGGACGACCACCAACACACTGGAAACCACCGGAAAGCTCCCAGTACAAGATCAATTTTGACGGTGCTCTTTTTCAAGAGGAAAATTGTGCCGGTATTGAGGTCGTAAAAAGGAATGACAGTGCCAGTGGGCAGGTCATGGTCTCTCTACCAAAGAATCCTTCTCCCTTTCACTGCCATTGAAGTGGAGGCGTTGGCGGTGAGACTAGCTATGGAATAGGTTTTAATCGGGTCGTCCTGGAAGGAGACTCACAAATCCATATTAATGCTCTCAAAGCGGACTCTTACTATCTCACCTTGGCCATATTGCTAAAGATATACAGTATTTAGCCCTTTTCTTTTCTCCAAGTTAAATTATTCTCATGTGCGTAGGTACTGTAATATTGTAGCTCATTGGCTTATGAGACAAGCAGTTTCTTTCCCTCATTTACATGTTTAGATGGAAGATGTACCATTAGATGTTATTGATATACTCTAAGCTTATTTTAAAAGCCTCCCTTAATTGAAATGCAATATACTTTTTTCAAAAAAAAAAAAATATTAAGTATCTGTTTGGATCCGACTGTTGCATTTTGCATTGCGTTTGTTCTCTTTTTTTTTTCTTTTTTCTGCTGCAGCACGTGTTTCAAGAAGACAAATGTGTACTGTTTATGTTACTGTTCATCAATTGTTTATATATTCCGCCTTCTCACATGGTAAATTTTGAACTTCAATATATACACATACATACATATATAATTATTTAAAGCGTGCAGCATATATTTTGTTAATATTAAAAATAGAGGGAGAGCAGAGATGGACCCGAATTTTGCAGCATTTTCCTTTACTGAAAGTGGATGTTTTTGGGCCATGGAGCACCTACACTTAAACACTGTAACTGGGCCCTCAGTCAGAATATTGTTGCCTAAATAAAGCCCTTTCTTAAATGGGAGCCATTGGGCCAGTCCACACACTCACTACATAGATTTCTAATTTGAACCAGCAGTCGAGCCTGTCCTTTAAAGTTTAAACTTTGAACAGAAAACTTACAAATAAAAGAGTCAGAAAAAGCAATGTAACTGTCAGTCTTTTGTTGGGACTCGAAATCAGCAAATCATATATTCAGATGTTGTCAAAATATGATAACAGGGGTTATTTTCTTTGATAGTTTCAATGAAGGAGGGAGATTTAAACTCCAGATGTTAAGAACATGCTAAGAAGTGCCGACTAGTTAAGTTACAAGACTCTTGACAAGGTTATACTTGTTGGCTTTTAAATAAAATCTTCTATAAAAATTTAAAATAAATAAAAATAAATAAATAAATAAAACCTAATCTAGTCTGTTGTACTCTAATAATAGCTACGGAAGGATTTGTATTCGGTGCAATACTGGGTGCAATTACCCCATTTCCTCTCACAACAATTTTTTACCACTCCACTTTTTAACCTTTTTTTTTTTTTTTTTTCGTTATTCAATAGTTGAGATTAAATTTTTTTTTTTTTCAATTTTTAGTCTTAACCATCTAAATCTATTGCATCAAATACAACTCCCTAATAATTGCACCTGGTCTCAATCCTTTTTGGGTTGGGGGGGGGGGGGGGGGGGGGTGGTGTTGGGTGGGGAAGGAGAATGGATAGTAAAGTTGATGTCTGAGATACGATTATAGCCAAGATTTCATTCTAATGATTCAATCGTTTGGGCCAAATAGAACCTATCTAATTGCGCATTGTTTGTGTGAGCATTCGACTTGCACTAGTCCATTAGTTAAAAGTTCGAGAGTGCCAGTGCAAAATGAAGCCTTTGTTATCGATGTACACTTTATGTGGGCCTACACTTGCTGAAACCATTGAAAATTCCACTTCATAAAGTGTTTCTTTTTTCTTTTTTTGAGAAAAGGTTAGAAAAAGTGTTTCTTTTTTTGATGTGATTATGTTGAGATGTTGTGACTTTTGCACATTCAAAAAATTTTGGGGTAAATAATAATATTTAAATAAATTGTGGACTATTTTTTTAAAATAAAAAGCAAAGAAAAAGGTATATAAAAAATGCATAGACGTTACATACAATTTTTTTTATAGAGTTTTTACATATGATATCCGTTTTAATAATTATGTTTTTATCATCAGGCCAACACATTAATCAGTATTTAAACTCACATAAAAATCTATTTAAAATCAAGTAAATGCAAATGCACATTTGCCAGTTTGGCTGACATTTTATTATTAAAAAAATGTAATGCAAATCCTCATTCTTCCATTATTGTAGTTGTGGGTTAGGATTTATGGTCTAAGCCTGAAACAATAAATTTGTAAAGCGTGAGTAATAGAGTTAGGTTGATTATGGAATTAACAACAATTGGTTACAACCTCCAAGTATAAACTAGTAGAAAAATACACGCAAGACTAAGTAAACTGAAGTCCGAAGAGGTTTATGATAAAATGAGTAGTGATTACAGGTCTTAGAGCTACAATGAAGTCTCTTTCTTTTTTCTCCCCCTCTCCCTCAGGAGCCCTTCTTCTTTATATAGTATCCTTCTCCATCATCCTCATCGTCCACTTGTTCTTCATCTGGGTATCTACTTGAGTGTATGTCATGTCATGTATCTTCTTTACCTATTTGTGAGTGGCGGTAGCTGAGGTTACACTGTTCAGGGTCTTCTCCACATAAATGCGGTCAGAAAAGTTGCTGCAGTGCATTTAATACGATGTGACAACTTTTCCTTTTAGATATTTCTCCATTCTTATCTCCAGGCGTGTCTAAACTTTATCCAGACTGATGAAGTCATTAGTAGCTCATTTGAACCCCCCAGATATTTATATGACCGACAATCTTTATATCCGAGAAGAATGATCTCTTCGGACGATGGTACTCTCTTCGGATGGATCTTCTTCACTCCCAAGTACCTTTCTTTCATGCAAAGTACTCTTCAATAATTTTAGCCTCTTCAGACATATAGTAACCGTCACATTGGGCTTAAGCCCACTACGTAAGGTTGGGCTTCCCCCCTCACAGTAGTATTAAGTTGGGATTTTTACTAAAATTACTTATGTCAAAACAAAATTATGTTTGGTATGACACATGAAATATATTTTCCTATATATAAAAAATATATATTTATAAATATTTATTTATTTTTTCTCAGTATGAGATCCTAATGAGAAAGTTTAGGAATATAAAAAAATAAATAAATAAATTCAATATTTTTACGATATCATTATTGTTTCAGTTATGATGGGTCTTTATAATATATATATATATATATATATTTCTTTAATTTTATTTTAATTTATAATAAATTGACAACTCACTTGTTATGAAAATATTATGACATTTTGTTGAGTCAGAACTCAATCAAAATTTGTTAGAAGTAGTGAATATAGAAGTAATGAGAGGCTAAAGCAGATTGATTGTATTGGTTTCTTAAAAAATAATAAAATAAAATAAATTTGATGACTGTATCTCTAATCACAATGAAAGAGAACCACTAATAAGCAATTAAGCACTAAACAATGTTGACGTCGGTAAATGAATTGAATTCTTTCTTATTAGTCAGCAGGTGTTAATGCTATATTTTCTTTCCTTTCAAAAAGAGTGTGCATGCGTGGCAAACTTGTATTAGTACACTTCAATATATTATATATATATATATATAGACACTTATTATTTATATATTTACTTAAAGCGTGCAGCATTTTTTTTTTTTTTTTTACTCAATTAAAGCGTGCAGCATATATTTTGTTAATATTGAAAATAGAATGAGAGCAGAGAAGGACCCTTTACTGAAAGTGGATTTTATTGGGCCTTGGAGTAGCTACACATAAACACTATAACTGGGCCCTCAGTCAGAATATTGTTGCCTAAATAAAGCCCTTCTTAAATAGGAGCCATTGGGCCAGTTCACACCCTCACTACACAGAGTGACAGATTACTAATTTCAACCAGCAGTCGAGTCTGTCCTTTAAAGTTTAAAGTTTAACAGAAACAGAAAACTTACAAATAAAAGAGCCAGAAAAAGCATTGAAATTGTCACTCTTTTGTTGGGGTCCTTGGGGACTCGTAATCAGCAAATCATATATTCAGATGTTGTCGAAATATGATAACAGGAGTGATATTTTTTTCTTTCTTTTTTCTTTTTGATAATTTGATAGTTTCAACGGAAAGGAGATTAAACTCTGAATGTTAATGATACATTAAGAGATCCCGACTAGTTGAGTTACAAGATTCTTGATGGGGTTATACTTGTTGGCTTTTAAATAAAATCTTCTCTTAATTTAAATGAATAAATAAAAAACTAATCTAGTTTGTCGTTCTTTAATAATAGCTGCAGGAAGGAGTTGGATTCAGTGCAATACTGCAGTAACAGGTGCAATTACCCCATTTCTCTCACAACAATTTTTTTACCACCCCCACTTTTATATTTAATTTTTCTTATAATTTTTGTTATTCAATAGTTGAGATTAAAGGTTGTTTTTTTTTTTTGTTTTTTCAATTTTTAGTCTCAACTATCTAAACCTATTGCATAGTGCAACGTCTTAGTAAAAGTAATTACACCTGGTCTCAATCCCAAGGGGGAAATATGGATAGTAAAATTGATGTCTGAGATATGATTATAGCCCAAGATTCTACATTCTAATGATTCAATCGTTTGGGCCAAATAGAACCTGTCTAATTGCATAGTGTTTGTGTGAGCATTTGACTTGCATTGGGCCATTAGTTAAAGTTTGAGAGTGCCAAGTGCAAAATGAAGCCTTTGTTATCTATGTACACTTTACGTGGGCCTAGGCTTGCTGAAACCATTGAAAATTCCTACTTCATAAAGTGCTTCTCTTTTTTTTCTTTTTCTTTTTTTGTGGAGAAATGTTAGAAAAAGTGTTTCTTTTTTTGATGTGATTATGTTGAGATACTGTGAATTTTGGCACATCAAAAAATTTTGGGGATAAATAATAATAATTAAAAAAATTGTGGACAATTTTTTTTTTAATAAAAAGCAAAAGAAAAAGGTATATAAAAATGCATAGATGCTACATACAATTTTTTTTATAGAGCTTCAATATATGATGTCCGTTTCTGATAATTGTGTTTTTTATCATCAGACTAAGACATCAATCGGTAGGATTTGTCTTACTTCCAGTGCTTTTTAATCTGAACATGTTTTTTA
>NW_027070631.1:31962-34107 GCF_002906115.3 Quercus suber | reverse complement strand
AAGCCTCTTTTCCCAATCCACACCGAGGACCACCTCATCCTCGGCCTGACGAGGGGGATTTTAGGGAGAGACTAACCCCAAAGTAAGCTGTCATTCTCACATTTAATGCATTCAACTAACTCCCCCTGGCCGCATTAATGGGGAGGTAACCCCTTAGCAGGATAACGTTGATCAGAGTGAACCACTTGAGTACCGATAAGGCCTCTGATGGGACGGGCGACCAGAAAAAAAGCCAATAGGTGATCAACAGATGGAAGGAGGGGATAGGAAGATGAAAACTATAAAAGAAAAGCTAGTAAAGTAAGGAGGGGGGGGAAGAAAAAAGGAAAAGTGAGAGAACCATCAGGCCTCCTCGGCCACAGGCCGAGGAGTATTCCCCCGTTTATAAAGAAACCCTTAGCATTTTTTATAGAAAAAGTTCATGCATGGTGATCGACGGCCAACACCTAAACCTCTTAGCCCACTCTCTATAAATTTATTGTTTGGGCTTATTGGGCTGAAAACCCGTCACTCAGGGTCAATCCAAATTGAGTCCCTACAAATACCATATCAGTTTTTTTTTTTTTTTTTTAATGTTGAAGTAAATAGGTTTATATTCAAATACAATCTTAATAAATACCTAATTATTTATGTGGATAGAATTTTTTTCAAAACTACTTTGAATGAAAATTCATTCAAACCATTACATGTTAGTTTAAATTTTCATCCACTTCTACTTTTTGTCACACGGCTCATTTAATAATTATATGACTTATTTAAATGATTTGATGAATTATGTGAATTAATACCCATTGATGGTCTTATGAAAAGTCATATAAAGAATTGGAGATTCATATGATTCTTCTCTTTTTTTCCTTCTTTGTCAAAGAGATTCCTCTCTAATCCTGTTTGAAGGAAAATTTTATCTTTAATATATTTGAGCTCTTTTTTTTTTCTTTTTTTTTTTTCCCGTTATCTCTTTTTTATTTATCTGTTTTCCATTAAATTAAATTTAAAAAAAAAAAAATCAAATCTTGTATATCCTCAAAAGTTTAATAATTCTTTTCTTGTTTTTTTCTTCCCTTCTCAAACTCTTTCTGGTGGAATGCATGGAAACTGATCCAGTCGACATCATTAAAAATCTATGCACTCGTTGCTTTACTTGTGTTTCACATTTCCATTGGTTTAATGGTCAGGCATTGATGTTTGATACACTTGGAGTGCTAAGAGCACCAACAATTTAGCACCACAAATACTAAAAAGCAAGTTTACAATGGTGGTGGTATATCTAAATTTTTTTGCAAATGGTAAAAAGTAAATTGCCATCTTTAGCACTAGCATCTAGGATGCAAAATATATATATATATATATATAAATTTCATCCTCAAACACCACTTTATCTCTTTTACCATCTTATTTCACAATTCACCAAACATTCCAGATCTTATTTTTATATACAATTCAATAAAATAATATAAATTATCTAATAAAAAATACTGCTCTCTCTCTCTCTCTCTCTTTCCTTCCACTCTCTTTTTCTCTTCACACACAAAAACAATTTTTTTTTTTTTTTACAACCTATGAACAATAAGATTGTATATATGCAACCTTAACTGTAGTAAGATTGCAAAATTTTTTAAGTATACAAATTCAAATGAAGTGGGTTTTAGGTGTCTTGGGTTGTAAAATAATAACTTGGGTGTTTACAACCCTCAATGCTAGTATTTTGCATCCGCATTGGTGGTCCTAAAAAATTTAGCTTTTAACAACTGAAAAAGCTACTCTATTTATTTTAACACCACACTTTATACATCCAACATCAATAGTTCTATTTTTTTTTTACTACTTCATTTAAATTTATTATTTTTTTATTTGTACTTTATTCTTTATCTCTTTATCTCTCTTCCTTTTTGTCTCTTTACCACCCACAAATGCCAAATAAATAATAGTTTTTTCCCCCTTTGGAGCTATTGTGAGCTTTAAAGATAGCAATTCACTATTCACCATTTGCAAAAAAATTTAAATATACCCCCACCATTGTAGCTTGCTTTTTAGTATTTGTAGTGCTAAAATTGCAATTTTAGCACAACCATTATTGGTGCTCTTAACAAGCTCACTATAGCTCCAAAGAGAGGGGGGGGGGGGGGGGGGGAATTTTGTTTATTT
>NW_027070631.1:24538-31953 GCF_002906115.3 Quercus suber | reverse complement strand
TTCATCCATATTATCACTATTCAGTTTCTGCTAATATTTGGCCAACCGATTATTTCAAATACACACTAAACAAATACAAAATAAGAAAGAATTTGCATAATTTATATGACCCATATTTGAGATAAAACAGGGTGGTAATATGTCATGATATAATCAGATTTAGTCACACTCTTGCATGCCAATAATTGCAATGTTCCATTTCCAGCAAGAAAAATTACAGTGTTCCATATCGTGCTTAGGCTATTGTATCATCATTTCACCGAGAAAGCAATCGAATGTGGCCTCAATTATTCCTCTTTTTGAGGAACTAATAGAATCACATTCTGTCACTATCCTACGTATATAGCATAGTATTCTCTGCATAATAAAATGTTGTCAATTAGTGGCCGGTGAAACCACATAAAAGTTATTCATATACAAAGTTAAGTGTGCTTTGCTTTCTTTGATGGCTCACTATTAACTGTTCTCGTTTCTTTCTCATCTCTCTCTCCCTTTCTTCTTTACTCTCAATTGTATTTTTGGAACATTTTGCAAAGCTGTCACTAAAAGCATTGAATTTTCTTTGCTAAAAATTTCCTTGTGGTACTATCCGCGTGGTTTTGTGCCTGATGTACGAGCACCACATGATGCTATTTTGTCTGGAGCTATATATATCTTCAGCCAAGTCAAATTCACTAGGTTCTTATTATCTTTCAAGTCAGGACGTCACACTCTGTTGAAAGAGAAGGTAATTTGATCGTTTGGATGAATGTGGTGAACAAAAAACAAAGGTCATATGACTGAAAAGAGGTGAAAAAAGAATAAAAAACGGCAATGAAGTCTAGCTCAATTGGCATGCACCATGAGTAACTTATCAATAAAAAAAGGAAATGGAATAAAATGAAAAATGAGGAGGAGGTGATGAAAGCAAAGCTTTTGATGGCAAAAATCATGCCCACTTTGCTACATACCTGAAAACATAAAACGTGGATCTGCATGGCACATCTGATGTGTCTTTTTCTTCTTATATTTCTTGTTGCTTTAAGTCTGTATCCACTACTGGAGCATGTATTAAAAAAATGGAAGATCTTATCAATTAGGAAACACTTTTTAGATAGGTTAGGTATTCTTTAACAGAGGATTAGGTTGAAAACTCGTGATGTGGATGAAGAAAATAGTCTTTTTGAGAATATTATAATTGCAGACATCACTGTGCCATTACTTTTTTTTTGGGGGGGGGGGGGGGGGGGATAAAACTGTGCCATTACTTAATCTATTTGCAATTCAAGAAGTGGAGAATTGTTAAAGACTCTTGCATGACTAAAACTTGTGTACTGTATTAATTAAGTGGATGAGGCTCTTTAATGGACTAGTTCAGGTGTTTCTGAATAAAGCAAGAACAATATGGAAATAGTCAAAATAAACATCATATTAAAAAAAAAAAAAAAAAAAGGAGAGTTAAATAAACATAATCTCTGTTATAGTACTTATGCTTTGGATTTTGTTGCGTTTATAAAATATATGTGAGATTAACATTATTAAAAATTCTAAGAAGTTTCTACTGATTTCTATGAGATCATGGATTCAAAATCTATAATCAACAATTTGACAGTAATACTTAATGTATCTAGGACAGGAGAATTGTAGTACATACCTATAGAAATGGTCAGGAGCTTAAAAGAACCTTAAACATCATTGTTTTAAATATTAATATTACTAGCGGTGTAATTTCGTGTATATACACGGGTACAATTTAAAAAAATTACAATTATACGGTTCAAATTATACATGATATTAACTTACACATTTTTTAAATCATACATTTCTAAATTATGTAATAGTTTCTCATTATATTATATATATATATATATGATTTAGAATTTAATTAAATTTTGACTTTTCGATTTTTGCACACAATAATTCACTTGCCACAAAAATTAAAAAAATTAAATGAACACATGGCATATAATTGGACTCCAATTAAAATCTAATTTAGAATCTAATTGGATTTGGACTTTTTGATTTTTACATTCAATAATTCACTTAGTATAAAAATTAAAAATTCAATAGGACACGTGGCGCAAAATTGATAATCTAATTGAATTTCAATTAGATTTTCTCTAAGCTTTAGTTATTAATATATACTAGCTTGTAACTCCATGCATCTGCGTAGATACACTTAAAAATATACAATAAGATGCATAATATAATTCTTATATATATAATTTAAATATTATTGATGGTCATTTTTATATTTTGTTAACTCTTTAAAAAATTTTGTATGGACATTTTTTGGTATAAAATGTAAATTGTCCATGTTTTTAAAAAAAATTATTGTGAAAAGTTTTATTTTTTATTTTTTACGATTCATTTGTTCTAAACTCTTTGGTTTTTGTACTTAATAACTCACTTGGATAAATATCTATGATGTGGTTCCACATTTGATTTTAAAATTAAGAAATAAAACTCTTTAAGAATAAATAATTTAGGACACATGAGGCAAAATTAGAACTCTAATTTGGAATTCTGATTTGAGTTTCTCTCAGTTTCACCTATTATTATTATTATTATTATTATAAACTAGTGTGTAACCTTATGCAGATACATGGGTACATTTAAAAACAATCATAATTATATGTATATACACGCGCGCGCGCGCGCGCACACACACACACACACACACACACACACACACACACACACATATATATATATATATATATACTGTGGGGCCTGAGAATTTAGCAACCCCAGTCCATTCCATATCGGGCCCAAGGCCCATGCCGAGGAGGAAGAAATGCCTGAGGATTAAGTGTGAAAGCCTAAATTGCTAGGAACCCTGCCGAGGATGACCCTGTCCTCGGCCAACCGAGCCCGACACATCAGCCATGGCAGCTCGGTGGAAGAGCAAGTTCAGGATGAACTGTCACCTCCACATTAAGTACACTCACCTAACCCTCTGGCCGCATTAATGGAGATGTGACCTCTGAACAGGGCTGCCTTGGTTGCTGCAACTCACAAGTGNGGGTATAATTTAATTTTAACGGGTGATTAATTGGATCCTTAATGGTAGCAACAATGTTGTATCTACATATTTATTTGCTCAACTTAGGAGTCCTACTAAAACATTATATGCAAATGAAAAAAAAAAAAAAAAATTGAAATCATCCACACACAAGATTTGTTAATAGTGTCCATCAATTGTAAACCCGATCAAAGAATAGGACCATGTGAATTGGTCCACAACAGCAACAACACCATTTGATAAGAAAATAGCATTCGAGTAATAGAATAGTATTGAAAATTCTTGTAGACAAAAAGAGCATTAAATTTCCACAAATTATAATGCCCAGCTGAGAATCAAATCTTTGCTACAAAAACATAATACACAAATGAAAAAAAAAAATATTGAAATTTTTACAAGATTTGTTAACAGTGTCCCCAATAAGAGTGCCAAGAGTCATGAAATATCCTCAATAATAATTTACACTAAACCTTCATAATATGATTCAAACATATATAAGAATAGAAATTAAATTCGAAACAATTAAAAACCTTATAAGAAACGACAAAATAGAAAAACAAGGAAAAAATTAAAATATTTTGAAAAGAGAGGGCCAACCGCATTTTTAATAGCATCATCTTGGTGTTTGTATTTCTTGTAGCAAGGAGTTGAAGACTTTTTTTCAAGACGTCGTTCAGGTATTATAAGGAACATCTTTCCTTTTCATACCATAGTTAAAACAAAATAAATATTATATAATCCATAGAACTTCAGAAAACCATGAAAAATACAAACCTCTTTTATAAAGGCCAAATTCACATAATTAAGCCTATCGCCATCTAATTTTTTACAATAAAAATAACCAATTAGAATGGTTACAAAGTATCTCCCATATGCCACGCACAGAAACCTAGGGCCCGTTTGGTTCCCGTAAAATATTTTCCAAAAAATACCTATTTTCCAGAAATGCTATTTTCCGGAAAAGGAAAATATTCCGGAAAAGGAAAATATTTTCAAGTGTTTGGTTATATTATGAAAATTGTTATGGAAAATATTTTCATGTGTTTGGTTCTATTAGGAAAATGCTATTTTCCTACAATTTTTTCACATTTTCTCAGCATCTAATTTTATTACAAAAAATTTCAACATCACAACCAATTCAACAACAAATTTCGGCAGCAAATTCTAGTAACAACAACAACAACAACAACGCAAATTCCGGCAACAACAACACAACAACAACAACAATCAAACTTTAAAAAAACAAAACTGAGTCGTCAACGAGATCGAGGAAGAGAGAGTGATGGGTCACCGTCTGGGTCTGGGTTGACGACAAGACCTGGGTTGAAGATCTAGGTCGTCAAAGGTCTGGGTCGAAGGTCGAAGGTCAAAGGCGATGGGTTGAACGTCTGGGTCTAGGTTGAACGCTTTGGGCTTTGGGTTCGTGGGTCGCCGGCTCTGGTTCAAAGATCGGTGGGTCGTGGGTCGATGGCTCGTGGCGATGGGTCACCGACTCTGGCTCTGGGTTCGTGGGTCGCTCCGTTTCTTCCTTCCTCTCTCTCTCTCTCTTTTTCCGGAAATACTTTGAAGTGAAAATAGGTACTGAAAATGATTTCCGTTGTGTAAGGGAAAATTGGAAGTGATTTTCTGGAAAATTCTATTTTCTGGAACAGCCAAACACGCAAAAAATGTGGAAAACCATTTCCTGAAATGATTTACGCCCAATTCAAACGCAGCCCTAATCGAAAAAGCAATTTAACACTTTCTAAGATATCAAAAGGTCAGAAAATTGATGAATTATAGTCCATACGAAACACTAGACCTAACGATCTACGCTGAAGAAGAAAGTGGACTGGAGACAGAGGAGAAGACGTTTCTATGTTGCATGCGTTTGGGGTTGTGAAACACCTACCTCTAGGGTTTGTGGAGGAAGATTTTAAAACCCAAATAATAAACCAAAAAACCTATAATGGAATATAGCGTTAAAACCTCCCAAAAAAATATTTGTGAAAACCAAAGGTTCTCCACCATACATAGAGAGCGAGAGGGTGAAGAATTAGAATGAACTTGAAGTTTTTGAGTTTTGTCTCAAGAAATATAAACTAAAATTTATTAGGAAATATGTAAAATTTATAATTACCCATTGGAACAATGCAACTGAACACCAACATTAGCAAAAAATTGTACTAAAATGGTTTGTATAAGCACCAAATAAAAGATACATTCTTCTATGTTTTTAATGGTAGATGGGACATTAATTTATGCAGCCATGTGGCGTAATGAGGAGTAGTTAACAAAAAGTCAAACGTTTCTACTATTAGTTATTATATATAAATATAGATAAGATTATCAAGCCAATCAATACATACATGCTTAAGTTGTGTTAACATAAATTTTTGGTTTGGAGAATGAGAAATAAGTCTTGACATTTTATAATGTACCAAAAATTTATGAAACTTTCAGGGACTATTAAAGGTTACTAGCTTACCATCACGTACCTTTGGCGTGATGGTCACTTCACAAGTATAAGTGCATGTGGGGTTTGGGGGGAGAGAGAAGAGAGAAATGCCTAGAGTTCAAGTCTCCAGGAGGGAGATTCACGCACATATACACTTAGATTAGGGTAGAGTAAAAATTTATAAAATAAAATAAAAATAAAAAATTTTACTAGTTTTGATTGATAATAGAAATGGATATTTATTGGATGCTCGAATAACTTGAAATGTGGTATTCAATAATAATTTGGCAAAAATACCATTTTGATCTCTATATTTTGAGGTTACAATTAATTTGGTCCTTACATTTTAGAAACAGTTAATTTGATTTCTGTTTTTTTTTTAACTTGCAATCAAATTAGTTCCTACCGTTAACTCACTAATGAAAAATACCTACGCAGTGAAAATCAATAAATTCTCCTTTTCCTTTTAATCTCTACAGCCTTTTCTTACTAACCAAAAAATCAACACAAATCTGCTCTTTTTTTCATCTTCATCTCACACCAAAGAATCCCTCACTCTCTTATTCTTATAATTTGTTCTTGCCTTCTCCCCTGTTTTTTCATTTCTCTTTCATATGTTTTTCGTCCTCGCTAGCAGATCTCTCTCTCGGCTTTGGAATCTCCGATGGGCTAACACAACGAATCATAGCCCAGTTTATGCCTTTGAAGAAGAGATGTTGTTTAATCTCTGTTGCTCCCTTGAAAGGAACCACTGCCACACCCTTCACCTTGATGATTTCAAGTGCTAAGTACTTGTGGGTTTCAATGAATGACATGGAATTCAACAAATATTTTTCATATAAGAAACCGGAACGACATCTACTTGGGATTTGCTTTTAAATTTATTGGATTTCTTGTAAGGTAATGGGATTGTTGTTTTTAATCTTGATGATTTTGCTTTTTAGGGGTGGATATGGTTTGGAGGTTGAGGATTTGAGCTAATGGTGGTGTTGAACCGTTGAGGTGGTGGTTTTTTGGAATAAGTGATGGTGGAACTGGTTCTAGTGTTAGTGAACCTAATTGCAAGGTGATGAGAATCAACAAGTATTCAAGGATCCATTGCATGTTCCAGTTGAGCCTATTACTAAAGCAAAATCCAAGAAGATCAAAGAAGCACTTAATGGGTTGATTCAAGAGATTTGGGTTGATTCTAACGGAGGACATTCCAAGCTTGGCCCAAAGGAAGATAAAGGCGTAATAAATTTAATCCAAGCTATTGATGGCTAATCTGGCTTAATTGGGCGTGATTTATGATGTGGATTAATGACTGATTGATTTTTCAACTCCATATCAGTTAATAGATATTTTTCCTAGTCTAGAGCATCTAGTTTTGGACCAGATCTACCTTAATTTTAGGCTTTTATTATTTAAAATGTTTTTAGCTATTTTTCCTATTTTGGATCAGCTAATTTAAGACAAAATCAACTTTTATTTAGGGCTTTATTATTTAGTACTGTAGGGACTCAATTTGGATTGACCCTGAGTATGAATGGGTTTTCAGCCCAACAAGCCCAAACAATAAATTTTTAGAGTATGGGTTCAAGAACTAGTACTGTGTGACAGGAAAGGTTCTACTCCTCAAGTAACAAGGGATACTTTAGGTTTATTCCTAAAAAAACTCTCCTCGGCTCTTTTTCAGTCAGTCTCTCTCTCTCTTCGTTCTTTCTTTTTTCTGCCAGAAGAAGTCCCCCTTATTTCCTTCGTTCCTATGTTATATACTCCGTTTTCCCCCCGTTTCCATCGTACACGTGTAGTTCTTATCTTGGGAGCTCCTTTCTGTCCCATCCAGTACCTACCGGAACCTTCAGCTTAGTGGCCATAAAGCTGCTTAGTTACTGTTCAGGTATCACCTCCACATTAATGCGGCCAGAGTGTTAGCTGGAAAGCATTTAATGTGGAGGTGATGGCCTTAGAAGATATTTGCTACCTTCCCCG
>NW_027070631.1:0-17047 GCF_002906115.3 Quercus suber | reverse complement strand
CCTCTGCCTTGCATCTGATCTTCCTCTACTCTTCTATATTTATCTATCCGATCCATAAGCTGACGTACACTAGTAACAGGCTTGCCAGTCAGAGACTTCCTCAGACCGTGTTCAGTTGGAAGACCTTCCTTAAAGGTATTCATAGCCACGTCATCGTGAGCCCCATCCACCTCATTGAACATTTCCCAGTACCTGTCTGAATAGGCTTTTAGGGTTTCCCCTTCTCGCATAGACATGGACAGTAGCGACCCCAAGGGTTGAACAACCCTTCTACATGTGATAAAACGAGCACCAAAAGCCTGGGTGAGCTTCTCAAAAGAGTCAATAGTATTAGTTCTCAAGCCATTAAACCATCTCATCGCCCCTGGGCCCAAATTAGACGGGAAAACCTTGCACATTAAGGCTTCATCCCTGGCATGAATAGCCATTCTCTGGCTGTAGTGGCTAACATGTTCCACTGGGTCTGTTCGACCATTATAAATGGTGAACACAGGCTGGTGGAATCACCAAGGAAGACTAGCGTCCTCAATATGTCGTGTGAAAGGCGACTTAGAGACCTGATTCAAAGCCTTGTTCAAGGCATCATTCCCCTGACCCTGGCGAGTCGGGCTCTTACTTCTCCGCCTACGGTGGTACTCCTTCTCACACGAGAAAGATTCGCTGGGTGGAGTTCTCGACCTCTGCCTATAACTGGTGTCATCCGACTCCTCAGAGGAATGCTTAGAGTTATGAGCCTTACGCCTTCGTCGTTCATATCGCAATTCCCTCTTCAACTTGTTAATCTCACGCTGCAAATTACCTTCGCTCTTTACAGGGGAAGCGTGGCCTTTCCCCCGAGAGCGGCTTCTATCCGTATGGGTCGTTCGGGTACTCCCCTCATGATCCCCCCCATGTTCGTGGTCTATCAACGGATTACTGTGCTAAGAGCCCCTAGACTCTGCCTGGTGCTGATTAGCATCTGCCTGTTGCGGGCCCGTCAATGGTTGTTGCGGTACTCCCTCTTCCATCGTGAGTATCACACCTGCCCTTCCTTCAACAGATCAAGTTCTTCCCACAGACGGCGCCAATTGTAGGGACTCAATTTGGATTGACCCTGAGTATGAATGGGTTTTCAGCCCAACAAGCCCAAATAATAAATTTTTAGAGTATGGGTTCAAGAACTAGTACTATGTGACAGGAAAGGTTCTACTCCTCAAGTAACAAGGGATACTTTAGGTTTATTCCTAAAAAAACTCTCCTCGGCTCTTTTTCAGTCAGTCTCTCTCTCTCTTCGTTCTTTCTTTTTTCTGCCAGAAGAAGTCCCCCTTATTTCCTTCGTTCCTATGTTATATACTCCGTTTTCCCCCCGTTTCCATCGTACACGTGTAGTTCTTATCTTGGGAGCTCCTTTCTGTCCCATCCAGTACCTACCGGAACCTTCAGCTTAGTGGCCATAAAGCTGCTTAGTTACTGTTCAGGTATCACCTTCACATTAATGCGGCCAGAGTGTTAGCTGGAAAGCATTTAATGTGGAGGTGATGGCCTTAGAAGATATTTGCTACCTTCCCCGACGCCTCTTTAAGCTATATCCAATTTCCAGTTTAGATACAACTTGGCGGAGTCTCTACTAACATGAAAGTTGCATTCACCTCGGACTTTGGTGTCCTCGGACGTGTGTTATGCCGCTGTATATAATATCTACTCGTTCCTCCTATATTACCCATTTGGTAAGAATAAAACTTTTTTAGGCTGTCCTCGGATAACTAAGTGTCCTCGGATTGGGCCATTGGGCCACGAGTCCACTTCTGAGAATTACTATATCTTTTTAACTAACAGGCCCCACAAGTACGTTTGTTTTTTAATATTTTTCTATTTTCAGTCATGCCTTATAAATAGCATGCACACATTGTAATAAGAGGATGATTGAATAAAAATCAGAAAATGTGAGGCTTTGCTCTTCTTTTGGTTATTCAAGAACTGTGAACTTATCAGGGATTATTCCTTGTGGCGTTCAAACTTTATACCTTTGATTTGTGATTCATTATAATCATTGGGTCAAGGTCTATTACTTATTCCTTTGGTTTGCGTCTCGCTTATAAATGTTGAGTCAGGGTTCTATCAAAAATCTGAATTTTAGCTTTCTTGGGCAAGTATTCCAATATTTTTGTTGGGTCTCAAAGCGTGTCGATTGAGGTTCGCATCACAAGGTATACTGTTTGGTTACCAAGAAAGTACAAGAAAGTAAAAAAGAAAAATGAGAAAATAAAAATCTGTTTGGTTACCCAAAAAAAGAAGAAAGAAAGAAATGGTAAACAGAAAAAATAAAAATAAAGAAAATGTTGACGCGGTTTTTTTTTTTTTCCTTCTTGTCATTTTGAGCGCTTAGAGCATCTCCAGTAGTGTATGTAAAGGCAAAATATTAGCTATTATAGAGAATGGAACCACAAAAACAAGCTCCAGCAGATTCTCTAAACCGGGAAAATTTTTTAGCTTATGAACAGTAGCCCATCAAATCTAATGGGCTACTATACATTAGCAATTGAATATCTTTGATTAAAATATTACACCAACAACTTATTATATCAATTCTTTCTTTCTCTTCCGGATTTCTTTTTTTCTCATTCTCTCCATTTTTTTTTTCTCTCATTCTCTCCGTTGCCGTTGCTTCTTTTTTTTTCATAAACCAAATGAAATCAGAAAAATAAAAGAAAAAAAAACAAGAATTGATCCAAACACAAAACACAAAACACAACAAAATCCAATTCTTAATCCAAACACAAAACACAACAAAATCTAATTCTTAAAATAAAGTTGAATCAAAACAAGCAAATATGGGGGGGGGGGGGGGGGAAAAAGAACAAGCCGATCTGACCCAGCCTGGTGATGGGGAGGACGACGAGCGGCGGTGGAGATGCTGGAGCGGCGGCGGACGACGAGATGCGGCGGACGACGAGATGCTGCGGTGGATGACGAGATGCTAGACGACGAGATGCAGCGAACGACGAGATGCTGCGGTGGACGACGATCTCTCTCTCTCTCTCTCTCTCTCTCTCTCTCTCTCACTTCTCTGCAAATGTGAAATNTCTCTCTCTCTCTCTCTTCTTTGCAAATGTGAAATGCTGGAAGGTTCTTGAGGTGAAAAGAAAATAAAAAGAAGGGGGCTAGAGCTGGACACTTGGATGGAGGAGAAAAATAAGAAAAAGAAAAAAGAAAAAAAGAAATAAAACGTGGATGAAAATGAAATAAAAGGAAGAAAAATAATATAAAAAATAAAAAATTTTAATTGAAAAATACTATCACAATATTTTCAAAGTAAATTTTAAATAACAAATTGTTATTAGTTAATATTGGCGAAAAAAAAAAATTTCAGTAGTGAGATCAAATTAGAACTAGTAACAAATTTCCACATAAATTTTGTTGTGAAAGTATTGCGAAAAATGTTGTAAATATAACACTTTTCATTAAAAAATATAATTGTTGGGAATAAATATAGGAAGAATAAATGATGATAAAGAATGAATGAAGAAATAATATTTAAATGAGATAGAGAATGAAATAGAGAATCTGTTGGAAGTGTATTTGAAAATGTGGGTAGGCAAAAGCTAAATGTCACTGTTCATTAGCCAAACAATACAAAAATTTGGCTATTCTGCTGGAGATGCTCTTATATGGCTGTTAAAATTTAGACATGCAACGTTAGATATGCCAACAGTGCACACCGTTTTATCATGTATGTATTTTTCGTTAGTGAGTTAATGTTAAGAACTAAATTGATTATTACTAAAATGTAGAAACCAAATTGACTGTCACCTCAAAATGGCGTTTTTGCCTAATAATTTCTATATAATAAAATAATTAATACTAAAATTCTCAACATCACATATAGATCCTGCTTGTAACAAAAAGGTAATGATTCAAAACATTTAAGGGAACTTACATAAAATGGCCTAAAGTTTATATCATGTTTCAAATTAGCCCTAAGTTTTTAATGTTTTTACTCGTTAATTAATTTTTAAATTTACGAAATTGTTTTAGTTTAAGGGCTATGTTCATTTATGTTGTAAGGAAAGTTACAGAGTAGATACATGCTACGACCCTCTTTGTTTTAAAGAGCCTCCATCCTTGAAAGATACAAGCATTTCTATGTAAGATACCCAATTACTCAGTTATTCATTTATGTCATGGGGTTTGATTAATCGGTGTCTTTAGAACATTTGTTGATGAATAATTTTAAGAATGTTTTGATACCACTTTTATGGGAAGTATAAAAAACTGTCAAAAAATTTATTTTTTTGGGTAAAATATTATTTGTCCCTAAACTTTACTAAAAGTTTGTTTTTCATCTTTAAATTTTAAGAAGTTCATTTTTTTATCTCTAAACTATTGAAAAATTCATATTTTATCCCTAAACTAATGTTTTGTTTATGTCCTTAAATTTTACTAAAAGTTTGTTTTTCATCTTTAAACTATTGAAAAAGTTCTTTTTTCATCCTTATTTTTGTCTCTATACTATTCAAAAAACTCTTTACAAAGTTTAGAGATGAAAAAAGAATTTTTTAAAATTTAGGAACCAAAATAGTATTTTACCATTTTTTTTTCATAAAAGTTTATAAAAATATTTTATAAACTAATACTTTTAGGGCATTGTTAGCTTTTCCCTAATAAAAATAATGAGAACTAAATTTTTTAATTTTTTTATGAACACTTATAGTGGGAAGTAGGAATTGGAAAACAAGTCAAATGGCATTTTTTTCCCCTAATGAATTATGTGAGATTTAAGAGCATTCTCATCACATTTTAGTCAAGCAAGCCCAAAATTTACTCATATCAAGCTATATAAAGTTGTGTTAAAATAAATGATTGCTACAATAATCATATAAATTTACATTGACACTATTTATTTTGTATTTAGTTTTTTTATTATTTATTTATGTATCTCAATGATGAAAGAAAAGAGTGAATGGTAATTGTCATATGAGAAAAAAGAGAAACAATTAAATTTTTTTTTGATATTTCAATGAAATATAATGTAAAATAGATAATCTTATATAAGGTATTTTGAAAAATGAGAATGTAAAATAGAAAGAAAAAAAAAGTGGGTTCTTATGAAATGGCAGAATACTCAAATAAGTAGGGGGCCAAACTTCTCAAATATTATAAAATTACCCCTAATTTTTTGAAAATTTTTCAAAATATATATAGTTGCCTCCCCCCCCCCCCCAAAAATATGGTTAGCCCCCAAATTCTTCATATTTCTTACATGACTTGATTAAGTTAGTTCAATGCTGTATTTGTTATAATTTTGGCCCCCATTCATAAAATTCTAATTCTGCCCAATTCTTATGCGGATGTTCTAACTAATTATGTGTATTTTAAGTTACTATGGTGGCTTAGTCCGATGGAACAAAGGTTTTAGGCTGACCACCCCCCCCCCCCCCCCCCCTTTACTTGTATTATGGGTCAAGAATATTCGACAATGGGAGGCCTTAAAGATGGCGATGTAGTTTTTATAGGAAACATATGAATGTTTTCCTTTATCTTGCTTCATTTCTCAAATCCCTACATATCCCGAGAACATCACAATGTATTTGCCCCTTCTTTATGAAATCCAAATTGGACCTCTTTCTTCTCGGGAAATATTTATCCTCTCTACTCTCGTGTTTCTCTTCTCTAATTTTTCCAATCCCTTCTCTCTCACCCATCGGTCTTTATTTATAGGCTTCCTCTAGTGGGATTGTCATGATGAGAAGGGAGTTTCCCATGTTGGTGGGTCCCTCTGAGCCATATTCCTAATCAGATGGGACTCGTTGTTCGTGACTAAGTTGACTCTCCTGAAAATTGTACCAAGCGCCAATTGGTGCTCGACTGGCAGATTCCCAAAAGGCATTATTTCTTGATCTCGGTATAATAGGAGATGCTCGGTCAGGCTGCGTGCTTGGGCCAAGCCCATCTAGGGGACGAGCTAGGTGCTCAATTAGTAAACAGGGCAGAAAGGGCCTGTTTTAATAAACGTGTCTTGAGCTCGGTATAGATTGATAGTTATGGACGATATAGATCAATAGTCCACAGTTACAAAAAGTTGGTTGAACAAATTTTCTAATCAATCTATTTGAAGGATTAAAATAAAAAAACCAAAATGTACTTATTTTGTAAAATAATAAGGAAAAAAAAAAAAGAAAAAAGAAAAGAAATCCAAGCATAGCTAAATATAGTTCATTGAATGTAGACATTTTTTAAATATACAAATAAGGTAGACATCTGTTTTTAATATGCAAATGTATAAACGTAGATATACGGGACTGAGTCATTAGTTATATCCGACAGTAATAGGAACACCCAGAGCAGCAAAGACCACAAAAAAGAAAACAATGGAGAGCTACGAGCACAAGACTGCGATATTGCCATCGGCTTTATCTTTGTTCATGTTCTTGATATTCTACGTTGTCAATGTTGGCGCACAAACCTTACCACCTGCGAGGACTGATGGGTTCGTTTACAAGAACCACCGGGTCAACTCGGACACAATCATAATCGAAGCGTTCTATGACCCAGTCTGCCCCGATAGTAGGGACTCTCGGTTTTTTTTTTTTTTTTTTCTTCTCTGAATTAGATTGCCTTTTGTTTTTTTCAATTTCATATATTGATAACTAGTACAGATGATACATAATTATTTATTTTCTGGAATTTGGATGAATGTTCAATGTGCTTCAATAAATGGGAACTTGATTCAGCTGCAAAAGTAAAGTCAAAGAGAAATATTTGTCATAAATTCATGACGTGGGCGAATATTCTGTATTGAAGAGAGAACCCTTTTACTCTGATATCTTTTAACTGGAGAGAGAGAACCCTATTACTCTGATATCGTTTAACGGGAGAACTAATAATAAAAAAAATGTTAGGCTGAATTGCAAATTACACCATAAAAGTTAGGTATTTGGATTTTACATTATAAAATTTTAGAATTTAGATTTTATACATGAAGTTTTGGGGGTGTTTAGATTTTTATACCCGACGTTTTAAGATTTGGATTTTACTCCCCAAACTGGTGTTTGGATTTTACGTCATGAAGGTTCAAAATTTGAATTTCCCCACTAAATTTTGAGGGTATTTGGATTTTACATTCTCAAATTTTAGGGATTAAAATCCAAACACCCTTAAGAGTAAAATCCAAATTCTGAAATGTTAGGATGTAAAATTCCAAAAACCCCAAACTTTAGGGGTAAAATTCAAATTTTGAAACTTTATAGTGTAAAATCCAAATAATCCCAAACTTTAGTGGTGTAATTTGCAAATTTATCCAAAATGTTATTAATCGGTGGTCTTAGGGTAATTGTTAATAATCCACATTATTAATCATTTTCCCATAAAATGTTTCTAAAAATAGTTCATAAACTAATGCCCATAGGATATTCATTAACATTTTTCAATAAAAAATAGGTCCTTGTTAATGCCCTACTTTAGGAAAGTTTTGACCATTTTTATAGGAAATATAAAAAGTTATTAAAAAAAAAATACTGTTGCTTTTTTTCTTCTCTAATTAAAATTTTCTAAAAATACATCCTAAATCAACGCCACTATCAATTAATTCTGGAAATTCTGAATCTCTGTGGTGCTGGGAAGTGTGTAGGCTATTCTACTTTGAGTTTAGTTAGCAATATGGATTGCTTAGAACATTTAGTAGGTGGATAGACACCTCTGCAAGAACACTAAGTTCCGAGAAAAGCACACAAAGGCTTCAATTTTTATTAACTCTGCAAAACTGAGTACAAAAATGGAGTCCTAACAGTATTTATACATGTTGTTAGGAATTGGGAGCCACTTAGGAGCTTGCCAAGTGTCAAACTAATATTGGCTAATGCTGTTCCAAATAACAAACTATCTAACGAGAATCTGCTATAACAGATTAGAGTGGCTGCCACCCTTGGAACTGCCTGAAGCCCATTGTTTGGAAACAAGGATAGTGTAACTAAGTAACCACTGAACATATAAGATTCTTCCAAGCTGCATAACTGCTTTGCTATTTGCCACTAGTCTTGGCTGTAAGCTTCAAAAGGACTTTTCTCAATCAATTTGCAGCCACTTGATTGACTTCTTAACATCTCGAGATTGAATATAAGATGCTCCTGCATCAGTCTGTCTGATAAGGAGTCACAATTTTCAATGAATGTTGTCTGATAAGGAGTCACAATTCAGTCACAATTTACAATGAATGTATGACCCTTTTCTAAATTTGAGGTCTAATTAGGTTATTACTAGTAGCTGCCAGTTTTTGAACATTTATTTTTAGTCTGTTTTGTCATGGTTATAAGTTATAACCAACAAGCACACAGAGATTTTCTCATTTTCGAGTTTAGAAATTCAACCATGGATATCTGTCTCTTTGATTGCCTCTGTGAATTCCGCTTTCCCAGGTCCTTAGTTTGATTGTGCATAGAGCTTAACTGCTTAAGTGTCACTTTGAAAAGATTCTTACCATGTATGTTACTTGCGCAAATTTCCTTTTCACTTCGGGTTCAGAACATCAGATAAGTCATCACAAAGCAAAACTACTGTACTTCCAAAGAAATAAACATAGAAGAAGAAGCCAAACACTGTCAATTGGCAATAACTGAAATCATTTGTGCATTAAAAGATAATCTATGCATTGTGATTATATGATCATGTTATGATGTATGAGCCCAATGCCTAAACAACATCAAGGTTGTTATTTTTCTTATTATATGTAGTATGTTGCTTTGGGAATCAACCTTTCCAAATAAAATTGGGTATAAGGCTGCCTGTCATGACTTTTCCCAGACTCTGCAAAAGTGGGAGTTTATGCATTGGGCATGACCTTTTTTCATGTAGTATGTTGCTCTATACAACCAAGAAAAGACTTTGTTTGATTATAGACGTAAATAACTGCTTTAATTTTGAACGTGAACAACATAGTTATCGTTTCAGAAATATGATGAACCTTGTCTGCTCTTAATGTAATTATTGATCTTCTTTCTGGAAATTGTAGTTACCATGACAATGCATTTGTTGCATCTCGTGCCTTGCATATTGTAAACAACTTGAATACATCTGCTACTTTCCCCTTGTTGGAGCACTTCTTCAAGTATCAGGTTAGGATTTCCACGATCTACGGTATATCCTTCTCTTATTGCAAAACTTCATTTGAACTTTTCTTATTGCAAAACATCATTTGAATTTGCCGTAATGAGATATAACATTTAAGAATTGACAAGTAACCCCACCATCCTGCTCTGTGCTGCTCATATATTTGAGTGTTTTTTCAGTTTCACATCCAATCAACCTTACAGTATATATGATCTAAATTTAATGTTAAGTTATTTTGGTTGTTAATGTTAGCACAGTCTGTCACATGATTAGGATTCTAGCAGTTTGTGGGACGCTGCTAGTAGATGTGTTGGTATTCCTATTTCTCATTCCTAGATATCTTCTCAGTTGATCCTTTGATCTTTCTCTCTCCCTCCCTTTTTGATAAGTCTTTTGAGATCTCAACTGTGTACTCTGTCAGCAGTTAATTTTCTAGCTTTTTGTTCTGCTTTATAAGATCTCACGATGGCTTCAAGGTTGGTTGATCTCAATCTATTTCACCTGTTAGTTGGACTGATAGTGAGAGTCGTGAGACACCTCTTGCATGGACCAATCATTAAGACGCTGCTGGCCTTCCTCATCTATTTGGAAATTAGATGCTGTTCCATGTGAATGAAAGTGTGAAAGTCAAAGTTTTTCCTAGTTAAATTTCTTTTGAAACACTGGATGTTACTTATTGTGATTTGGCGAGTCTCTCTTACTGTTTTAATAAATAACAACCGCTCTTGCTGCTAGTAATTACTAATTAGGCAAATTCAATTTTTTCTTGTCAGTTGCAGTCATTCATTTTATTCAAAGACTAAACTTGTTGCCTACCATAAACAGGAGAAATTTTACAATGCCCAAACTCGGAACTTGTCTAGAGCTGTCATCGTAGAGGAGATTGTGAAGTTTGCTACAGAAGTAGTTGGGAGCTCCTATTATAGTGTTATTAAATCTGGCTTCAATGACACAAAAACTGATCTCAAAACAAGAATTTCATTCAAGGTAAGACAAACGGTTTCATTTTCACATAGGTGTAATGTCTTATATTGCTGCAATACTATAAATGACTGAATGTCACTGTTCACTAGCTGTGATAGATTTCTTATGGAAAGCTCAAACAATATCTAGGAAGTGGGGTCATAGATGTGGTTCCATTATGTGAAGTTTTGTTAGCTTTATACAATCATTTCTCATTTTCACGAAACATCACCTGTAATACAATCTTTGCTGCAACAAACAAGCTCACATCTTGTTCATTCCATTTTATTAATTCTACTCTTTAATACATATCATTTCTATGATAACAATAATTTGAAATGTCTTTTGAAATGCAGTATTCCACTTCCAGAGGGGTGTATGGGACACCTTTTTTCTTTGTTAATGGATTTCTATTGCCTGATAATGGCTCCACTATAGACTTCAAAGGATGGAAAAGCACAATTGATACATTGATTGGGGCACAAGGCAACAAGGGGCACTTATTCTTATGATTTGACTTTGACTGATCTCACTTTGCTCAAACTGTATGGAAAGCAGAAAGAGTCAGCACCTTGCCGGCAGGCTGTAGCACTAAGCTCTGTATGCTAGGCTAGCTGCTTCAATAATCGTGCAATAAAGGGTTTTTTCTTTCTTAATAACAACAAAGAATTTGGATGCGTTTTGCTTCTGTAACTTGTATGTTTTGTATTGTGATTGGTGATAAGTGCCTGTTGAAACTGTAACCATAGTGCGTTTGGTTAAATTCTGAAATCGAGCTTTTCAATCTTGTATACGTGAAAAAGTGAGTTTTTGTGTTGCATTTCCTGTGTAGCAATAGTAAATCGCCACTTTTTCAAAAAGCCAAAAATGCAAAAAGTTAACCAAACTCATCCTAAATAAGCACGAGTGAAAATCAAGCTTATTCATAGTTAGGGTTGATAGTGAACTAGTGAGCAGTGATCAAATTCAATGAATAAAGCTCTTATTCAACACCCATTTCATGCTTTAGGGCTCATTTGTTTTAGCTTAAAATCAAGTTTATTTTCACTGCGGTGTAGTTTTTTAAAACCTTACCCTTCATTTAAGGCAAATTCATATTTTACTAAATTTAATTTTTAAACAAAATAAACCAATGAAAATAAGTTCATCCCTCACCTCTCCTCCAAAAGATCTCACTATTTCCACTATTCTCCATCAGGTTGGGGAAAGATGAATCTGTTAGTACAATTAGCTAGTTAAAATAGAATATAACTTCTTTTTTTTTTTTTTGTTTTTGTTTTTGTTTTGGCTGAGAATAAAGTAGAATAGAAGTAGGTGAGTCAAAATAAAACTTTTGCATTGTTCCAATCCGGAGTTTGTTAGTTGTAACAGCCAAAGCTTTCTCTTCATAACTTAATAATGTGCTAACAGAATCTGGTGCATTGACATCAGTGTTTTGGTACTTGATGTTCAAGTCAATTACAACTTCATTTAATGGTAATAATGCCTCCACATAAGTAGATTAACAAGTGTAAGGTCTAAATCACAAGATTAATTTATAGATTATTATTAAATCACAAGATTTAAACTTGTCACATAACTTTTAACGCTATAGGTTGAAACTAAAAAAAAAAAAAAATCATGTAAATAAAAGTATGCTGGATGATCATTTGATAATTGCTTGTGAATTTGAGAAATTTTTCTCCAAGGAAAATTCTGAATCCTAATTTCCTAGAGCTTGTTAGTAGAAAATTTCTAGTAATGTTGTTTTGTGGAATACATGTAGATGAAAAAATATATAAAATATGTATATATTGTTAAATACTGAAAACTGTTATTTAAACAATCATACAAAATATTCCCTAGTCTCCCTGTTTAGAGTTGAGGGGGAAAAAACCATTTTGGATTTTGTTTAACCATTTTTCGGGTTGGAAATGTCCAAAGAGTTCTTAGGCCCGTACCCATTAACAGCAAAATACAGCTAGCAATTTGTGGGCTAGGCTTCTGGCATAATGGGTTAAAAATAGGGAAGAAAAATAGTAAAACACCCCCTCTCAATCTGTGGATGCTATCTTATTGGTCAACTGCGGCTAACTTTTCTGATTAATGATATTCATTTTCTTTCTTAAAAAAAGAAAAAGAAAAAGAGTAGGTTAAAATCAAATTACATTATCTTCTAACTTTATTTTCCAACTCTTGATATTAGGAAAAACCTAAAATTGGTTCATCTAGAATAAATTAACTATTTTAATAATTAATTATCAAATTTTGTAATTTTTAGAATTTTTTTTTTTGAGAAACAGAATTTTTAGAATCAATTAATTAGAAATATGATAAAAACACAATCTGATCATAACAACTTAAGGCATCATATTTATTTATTCTATAAAATGAGTCAATAACTTTATAAATCCATCATTTCATTTTTTTTAATGCATATAATAACATTTTATTTTATTTCCTATAATTACTTTTATTATTAGACTAAATCCATCGTTGAACAACAAAAGTCAACTGAACTAACTGGAATTCACGTCATCAAGAGTTCAATATCGGGATAAGATAACTATTATTATCAAACTAGATACAATAAAGCTTTTTTAACTTCTATAATTACTCTTATTATCAAACTTAAAATACTAATTATCTAGCTTTATTATTGGACAATTTTTTCAGTTGAACTAATTTAAAAGTAATATTAAGACCACAAATTTTATCATAATTTGCTCACATAATAAATCGTGAATGATAAAATCATGAAACTGCCACTCTTACTCCACCACTCACAAGTTAGCGCGTGTGCAAGTGCCAGTCATATCATTTTCCCTAATTTAAACTCACGTTTATTTGCTGGACTTGGACCTTCGTGGACAAGGAGCTCGCTACCCACAGTTCAAGTCTGGATAGGATAACCCTTTAAAAAGAAAAAGAAAAAAAAAAGAAAAAGAAATTTAGTTGGACCGACTTGGAGAAGAAGGGAGAAGAAAATTACAAGTTTGACCAGAAAAAGAGTTTGTTAGGGCAGTTTTGGAATTTTGTGGGATATATATATAGGAGAGATGGGAATAGAGGGAATTAGGGCGTAAAAGAAGAAACGAAGCCGTAGAAGAGGGCTCTCTCTTTCTTTTTCATTTTCGTGGAGCAAAACTTTATCCTTGCGAACAAACAACGGTAAGACCAAATACTTCCCCAGATCCATTCTAACTCTTATCCAAAACCCTAGTCCCCTCTAGCCCTAGGTTTTCTCCTCTCTTCCAAAACCACTCCTCTTTTTTTCTCTTTTCGTTTTTGAAAAAATCTAAAGAAGAAGATTTATTAAGGGCAAGCTCTGTAGCAAATTATGGAAGGCAAAAATACAATAGCATCCCTAATTATAAGAATAACGAGAACCATGAGGTACAACTTAATTTTTAACCAATATTATTAATTAATTTGAGCTTATTGGTATCTACTATATATAAAGGACTCAAATGAACATTCACAACCTTTATTTTTATGGTTGAGTTTCTAGTATGCAACGCTTATAGAGGAACGAGATACGTATTATGGAATGAATGCAGAAATAAACATGTGGAATCCCCAAGTCCAGGAACAAAACGAGTTCAGCTTGGCTCAATTCTGGAAGGAAGGTATTGATAATAATGGCGTAACCCTTTATACAATTGAAGCTAGCGCGATGGTATATATAATTTCATCTATCAGCTTTTCTTTTAGGCGCATGCAAAACATTGAATTACTAATAATTTCTAATTTTTACAAAATTATTTATGTGGAGAAACAAGTCTACTATGAGATATTTCAAGATTAGAGCAGTAGACTCTTCACGTTTTGGACTGTACGTGTTTTAGTATTTGACTTCCCTGCCAGTAATAGCCATGTTTATATATATATATATATATATACACACATTATCATATCATATGTTATTTCTTTTTTCTCGTGAAAAAATTTATCGTAACAAATGTTATAGATATGTTTGAAATTCTTCTAGTTTTAGTTGTAACAATGTATGTTTGAATTTCTTTTTTCTCGTTTTATTTATTTTTATATACAACTTTTTAAATTTTAACGTTTCAATATTTTTTCTATACACTATTTATTTTTACCTAACTTATTTTATAAGACGGAAAATTTAAGTGTCCATGTTGTTTTGCACAAAAAGCTTCATTTTTTTCCTCTTTCATTAGTCTTTGTACCTTCATTTATCTTTCAAAATATTACAAACTGATTTGCATGGCATGTACAATGAGGAAGGACAATGTAGATGGACACTGGTGGTTGCGACTTGGTAATACATATCTAATGGGATATTGGCCATCCTCCCTATTCTCAGTCCTCTCTAATAGCGCTCTGTTAAACTATTGATTGTCCTAAAAGTTTAAACTGTTAGAAAATTGTGAATTTAATCATTTAACCATAAGTCTAACACTCCCCCTCACTTGTGGGCCTAAATTTCCCCTTAATAAGTAGGGGCCCAACAATGGGATTTTAACATTTTAAATAGGAGGTAGAGTAAAGTCAGGAATCGAACTTAGGATCTTCTGCTTTGATACCATGTTAAACTAATGATTGTCCCAAAAGTTTAAGCTGTTAGGAAATGGAAAATTTAATCACTTACCCATAAGTTTAACACACTTCAATGGTTTTGGATGAGAGGTGAGAGGACAAAATTGGCGTTAAAACTTGCTTTACACCGGTCACCACCACTAGCCACCATTTGCTTGCTCTCTCTCTCTCTATCTCTACTTATTTTGGACTCATCCAACTCTGTAATGGAAGCCTTTGTCATTTTGCATGAGGACGTAGTCGTGGCTTACAGCCAAGATGATGCTGACGGCTGAGGCTTAGCCCAAGACAGTTGCTAGAGATGAGATGAGATCAGCTACTAGAGTTGGATTTTCGGTTTGCCTTGTGCAGCAATGTGGTGAGATCGTAGTCACTGGAGAAGTAGTTGCCTTGAGTGGTGGTGATGGATTTGGGTTTGTTTGTGTGTTTTGTGGGGGTGGATATGGGTTTGATAGTAGTGGATTTGAAGTTTGGTGGTGGTGCTGGATTTTGGGTTGGTGGAAATTCGAGTTTGGTGGTTATGGATTATGGTCAGTGGTGGATTTGAATTGTTAGGCAGCTGGTACTTTAGGATCAGTAGTGGTGAATCAATTGCAAGTACGGTAGCTGCTACCAAGAAATTGTAAAGAAAGTAAAAAAGAAAATCAAGAAAATTAAAATGAAAATATGTTTGGTTACTAAGAAATGGTAAGAAATTAAATAATAATAATAAAGAAAATGATAAATTTGGTAAAAGGATATATATATATATATATATAAATGCTAATGTGACTTCTTTGGCCATCTAATAATAATAAAAATGTTGATATGGCTTCTTTTGCCATCTAATTGCTGACGGGAACCCTAAAATTTAAACTCATCAGCATTGGACAAGTCAACATGTAGAGACCCCAAATTGACTACTACCAAAATATAGAAAGAAAATTGACTATGACCCTAAAATATAGGGACTAAAATGGTGTTTTTGCCTATATCTTTTTCCATCTTGAAGGAATAGATTTTTCATTTCACAATGACTTATATTTTCATGGTATATGGAAATATGTCTACGCATCTCTTGGATATAAATTTTATATCATTTTGTTATTTTCTATGTGTGAGTAGTTCAATTTTCATAGGGAATCCTTTTGATTACATATGTTTGAAGGAATTAGATGGTGCATATTTTTTAGCTTTGGATCCATAGAAGCAACCCAAAATTTTGGGACTAAGACTTTGTTATGAGAAGTACAAGCACTCCTCATATAAAAAGTCTGCAGGATATTTAAAACTACTCCTAAAATAAATATAAAGACATATAAGAAAATTTCATTTACGCATTCTTTAAAAAAATTAATAAAATTCTTTTACAAAATTTAAACCTAAACTTTTCTCACTTCCCACTACATTCTTATCTCTCCTTCAAAAAACAAAAATGAGATTCTATAATTTTTGAGACAGTAAGTCTTACATAACCAAAATTTTGGAGACACCATCCGAAACCTAAATCATTACTAAATTTCTCATTTATCTCATATTCTCTGATTTTATGATTTTTTTCAAGAAAAATTTAATATAACAAACCTCCCATATTTTTAGCTTGTGGAAAATTTCAAAGAGGACAAATTGTTTTTCCTTGAATTTTGACAAAAACAAAGAATGGCAATAGTTTATAGGAAATTTAACCGGGAATTTGTACTTATAAGCTAAAAAAATTGAAGTAAAATAGCTAAATTAAAGTCTTATCTAGACATAGTAAAAAATAAGGTGATCCTTAATATAGAAGTTTGTTTATGTATATATTGACAAATAGCATGTGGAATAGATTAATATTGTAAAGGGGGCGACGAAAGCTAGCTATTACTGCCACTTGATTCGAGTATTATCTAGTTACTCATGGCACCGCCTTGTGGAAGTGGGAGGAGGTGGATGAGGGCTGTAAAGTTAATCTTGTTCTTATTCTTTCTCATACCAATGTCATCAGTTGGATTTAGGAACACTAACACCATCTTTGATAAGAAAAAAAAATTAGAGATTCAACGGAAATTGAAGCGCCTTAACAAGCCTGCTCTTAAAACCATCAAGGTTATTAATCGCTTCATATAACATATTTGTGTCCTATATAGTATTTTCAGCTTTAGTCTTTGAAGAATCATTCACTTTTCTGGGTTGTGGCGTCTCCATGACTCCCATGTACAATTGCAGAGTAATTTTATTACAACACTGAGAATTTAAGCTAATATCTATGCATGTGTGATAATAAATTGTATCTGATACAGAGTCCGGATGGAGATATAATTGATTGCGTAGATATCAAAAAGCAGCCAGCTTTTGATCATCCTTTGTTGAAAAATCACACAATTCAGGTGACTAGTTTAATTAACTAAATTTCTTTTGATATATTAATTTGATACTTATTGTATGCATTGTATGGGCTGGGTTTGCGTTGGTATCTATGTCAAATACCATAGATGAGACC
>NW_027070630.1:45396-50562 GCF_002906115.3 Quercus suber | reverse complement strand
TTTTTTTTTTTTTTTCTCACATTTGACGGTTTCATCCTCACATTGTGCAGTACCAACATCACATGTAACAATTCTTTTCTCATGTTGGGTGATTCCCTTACTTTTTTTTCACATTTGACGGTTTCATCTTCACATTATGCAGTTTCAACATCACATGTAACAGTTCTTTTCTCACGTTGGGTGATTCCCTTACTTTTTTTTCACATTTGACGGTTCCAATCTCACATTATATAGTTCCAATATCACATTTGACAATTATTTTGTCACATATAATAGTTCCTTTATTTTTTTTTTCTTAAATTTGATGATTCCATTGTTATAGTAAGCAGAACCAACATCGCATCTATTCTATTTTTGTTACATGCGACAGTTTTTTTTTCTTCCATTTGGTAGTTCCCTTACTTTTTTCTCACATTTAACGGTTCTATCCACACATTATGTAGTTCTAATATCACATGTGGCAGTTCTTTTCTCACATTTGGTGGTTCCCTTACTTTTTTTTTCTCACATTTGATGGTTTCATCCTCACATTATGCAATTCTAACATCACACGTGACAGTTCTTTTCTCACATTTGGTGGTTCCCTTACTTTTTTCTCACATTTGATGGTTCCATTGTCACATTAAGTAGTATCAACATCGCATCTGACTCTATTTTTGTCACATTCAGTGGTACCTTATTTTTTTATTCTCAAATTTGACCATTCCATTATTACATTGGGCAATACTCACATTACTTCTTATCATACTTTTGTCACATTCGGTGGTACCCTATTTTTTTCCTTACAATTGACAGTTCAATCGTCACAGTAAGTACTACCAATATCACATATGACCATAATTTTACATTTAGGCTTATCACTGAGGTCACTTTTTTACTTACTAATAACCGCTCATGACAATAGTAATTTTTTTTAAGTTATTAAAAAATTTAGATCTAAAATCGAAAACCAAAAAAAAAAAAGCATCCCATGAATTTAGCCCAACCACAATAATTACTCTTGTTCACCAAAAAAAAATTAGCTGGAATTGTCTTGGTTTCTTCCACAAATATTTGAATATACCAATTAACTTCCTACTTATCTCCCTTGGTAGCTTCCATCACATTCAGGGGCATACCTTCCTATAAAATAACATAGTTGAGGTCATTTTCTAAATGTTTATATTTTTATTATTTATATATGATGGTGATCCAAAAATTAGACTATCTCCAATTCGTCCATATTGTCGTTTAAGACAAGAAAGGTCATCCAAGTGTAAGAAGGTCGTCTAGCATGGAGTCACTTGGACGATTGCCAAACACTTAGAAATTTTCAGAGTAAATCTATATCCAAAAGCTTATGATTCAGACCACGTTCTACTATTCTGAAGTAGGGGAAAAATTCTTATTCATCACTCTAACTTCCCACCAAGTTCTTAACTTCTAATGGCGGTTTTAGAAATTAAGTCTGAACCTTCTAACTTCTATCCACGTTGAGGAAGTTATTAAACAAGTAACCACTCAAAATCTCACTATAAAAGGACTCAGCCATATGCAATCAAAGTAAGTTTTTCACCATTTATAGAGTTGAAATTCCTGATTTCAAGAGAGAAAATTAACTTAAGCATCAAAGGATTCTTGGCCAGTTCACCCCAGTCACCTTTGATCTTGTGCTTCTTTCTTTTCAGGCCTTCCAAGCAACCTCAAGCCCATTGAAACCCAAAGCATTCAGCTTACTGATTTTCTATGTATCATCAATATATACTATAAAACTGAAGATGTATAACCTTACGTGCTCTCTAATTGTTCTTATGCAACATTTGCAATTTAATCACAATTGTTTGTTTATTGTGGTGTCTAAGGTTGGATATAGGGTGAGTATACAATTAGCAAGTTATGCAAAAAATCCAATACAAAGATTGTTGGCAATTTTAAAATTTTCAGTAAACACTTGAATCAAAACTACAGATCCAATATGAAATAGTCATCAATCAAGGCCACTACACCAGGTTTTATATTTTTTAGGCATTTTCATTAGATCCACATGTGCGGAAGTGTTAAATAACTGTGTCTGACACGAGTATAACTACCCCAACTAAAGTGTTTATGCATTTTTGTTTCATAAAATTATTATTATATTTAGACCCATCTAAAACAACATAAACATCCTAAAAAATTTCCACAATAACAAAAATTACCAATAGAAAAGCTAAAAACAATTAAGCACAATTGACCGATTTTAACAAAAACGAACAACCCAGTCCTTTTTAAAAAAATTATCAAAATAATTTTGTTATTGAGAGTTTAGCATATTGATCACAATGATAAATGTGAGTCTCATTTGAGTCAGCAGAGCCTCCACTAGCTCAGTTTGAGAGAGCCTTAATAGCAACGAAATGTCTTCGTTGTTGAAGACTTATCGGTGTCACAAAGCACTTATCTCTCTCTCTCTCTCTGGGTTTCACAAAATTTATACTAACTCGTCATTCTAAAGCCATTTGGTATTTGTTCCTATAAAATATTGGAACATGTAATTTGAACATAATTGGCTGTTAAAAGGTCAATTTTCATCTCTATACTTTGTTCGAATTAGCATGGTGGCAAGTCGGTATATCTTTTTCCGAGCAACTCTGGTTCGAATCCTTAACGCCTGCAATTTTATTTTTTTCAATTTTCAATTTTCGGTCCATAAGCTAAAAAGCCCAAAAGATCCTACACCCAAGAAAAACTCTTATTCATCCCAAATCTTCTTTCCTTCAATGTTAGTGATAACAACCACCGATTTTCCTCTCTTTCTCTGCCCTTTTGTTCGAAGTCTCCACCGTTTCTCATCACTAAAAATCTCAGCACATCTCATCCTAATTTTTTAGTTTTCCATCTGTGGTTTTTGCTGTTTGACTTTTGTGTTGCTGAATTGTTATTAATCTTGTTTTGTTTTTGTTTTCCTTTTGGTTTCGTTGGGCCAGGGACAGACACAGGTGGGGGCCCAGGCCCTTCTAACCCAATTTTTTTTTTTTTTTTTAAGTAGGTTAATTTTCAAATTAAAAAAAAAAAAAAAGACTTGGGTCCCTTTACAAAAAGCTTGGGCCTCCTCTAAAATTATAACCTAGCCGGCCAGCCCACATGTCAAAAAAAAAAAAAAAAAAAAAAAAAGAAAAGAAAAAAAAGTTTAGTCCAACAATGTAAACCCAGCAGTCCGACCGAAGGCTCTAGTCTCTAAAGTCCAAACGGAAAAACAAAAGAAAAAAAGAAGAAAAGAAAACCTAAGGTTGAGGCAAGACAGAGAGAGTGAGAGGCTTTTCAAAAAAAAAAAAAAAATACAGTGAGAGGCGAGAGACTTTGCCACTGCCCACGCCATGAGGCTGCCAGCACGCGAGAGCGGCAAGACCAATCTTGCAGACCCATGTGACACCCACACCTACCACGCAACACCCATCTCGTCGTGACGCTGCTACTGGCTTTGATCTGCTTCAGCCATCACACTCAAGTATTTAATCTATCCTTCAAAATCTCAAAATCTGTGCTTGTGGTGTTTGTGTTTTTATTGATGAGGAATCTGTGCTTGTGTTATTTTTTTTTGGCTTTTTGGCTCTGTGACTATCTTACTGATGAGTTTGTGTTTGTCTTTGTGAATTGTGACTCTGTGCGACTATATTATATAGATAAGAGAGAGAGTAGAGTCTTTAGATATTAGAGAAAATATCAGTGTTTGACTGTTTGTTGTGTGGGAGTTGGGCAATAAAATAGGGATAAGTTACAGGCTCACAGCAAAAGGAAAACTGATTCAACTTTTAAGGATAAAAGTGTTTGTCGATAGTCCATAATAAGTTCATAGGGTCGGGAGTGGGATTGGGTGATTGGGTCAGTGACAGGAAAAAAAGAAGAAGAAAAAAGATAAAGGCAAAGATAAAGATACATAGACAAAAGATAAAAGACAAAAAAGACAAAAGACAAACATAAATCATATAATATAATAAATTGTCACCAAAATATATATATATATATATAGTGGAAACTCAGAACATTACAGAGATGTTTACAGTGGATCATGATATAGGAATAATATATTGGTCCTCTTTATTTCTTTTTCTTTTTTATTTATTTATTGAAAATTGTACATCTTCTTTGTTTAGGAATAATATATTGGTCCACATGGATCATGATACGGAGAACGAAGGGAAGGGTGATTTCATTGATGTGGAAAAACAGTGGAGCACTGTCCTCGAAAAAGGAATAGATCAATTGATTGATGCCCAAATAAATGGTTTGAAATTCAATTCATAACAATAGGTATATCAATCCCATTTGATTTTATTCCTAAAATATATTCAACATCTTTAATGGAAATCGGTAACCTCTTACCACAAATATCCAATGCACACGAATTTTGGTTAAAATGATCAATTAACCATTTGCATAAATCTCTATCCAAATTTATAAACTTCAAATCCAACAAACTACCAAACCCTAACTCTTGAATGACAGATTTTTGTCTTAGATTCAATTTGTTAACCATTGAATGAACGCAACCAAGGGTACATTGAGTATCTAATGAACCCTGCATTATAAAATGAATAAAAAGGGTTTTATAACGAAATTTAATACATAGTGATGCATTCTAAAAGTTTCATAGGTAAATACTTACTTTACGTGGTTTGCAAGGAATATTATGTTTTAAATTTGCATAATTTTCACAATTCTCACGTGCTTCCCTCCTATACTCTAATTTAGAGTCTTCATCAAGATTTTTCCACTTTTTTGTAATCTCATCCTTAACCTGCAATTTTAGATTTTCATACTCAAGTATGATGTCCATGAATATGTGAATTAAACAATAATAATAACCTAAAAAAAGTATAAGTATTATTTAACTTACAGCTTTGCTTATCTTGACAATGCCTTCAGCTTTCATCATTTCTACTTGCTTTTTACTAAAAATCCAAGTTGAACAAAACTCACTTTCTTGAATATAACAATAGGATAAATAAAACAAGTGAATATATACTAAATTGCATGAATCTTACTAATAAATTATAAATGCCCCAAGTGGTCTTTTCGGGGGCCTAACTTGGAGAGCATCTTGCTCTTCAATGTTCTTCACTCTCTCCATACTCCTATTGCAATATAGCATGAAAAAAAAAAAAAAAAAAAAAAAAAAAAAAAAAAAAAAAAAAAAAAAAAAAACAA
>NW_027070630.1:0-43788 GCF_002906115.3 Quercus suber | reverse complement strand
GGGGGGGGGGGGGCCGGGCCCCCTTAGCCCTATACCTGGGTCCGTCCCTGAATGCCAATGACCCAGTTGGTCTGAAGCTTAAGAGATTTCTATGACATATTCGATTGTTGTCCATATGACAGGACGAAGAAGATTTTTTTCTGTTATCTCTTCCCGGCCGTACACTTTAAATATAATGGCCTTCCATTGTGGACTGGTGGGTTTTGCTTCTGGGTAGGATAAGCGAAGATAAGGTTTTGTGGGGTTCCATTGTCCATCTTGACCTTTTGTATAAGTTCCACACTCTGTCTCTCACTCACTCAAATAAAGGTTTTTATAAATTTTTAATCACACTCTTAGCAAATATTTCCTTTGATCTTAAATGAGGAGGTACATATTATATATATTTTACCTAGAGGTCACTTATTTGATTGGAAAAAATTTCAGAGTCACAAGCTATAAGAGAGGTAATATCATCAGGAATAGATTCTAACCAAACTTGCAGATCCTTACCAAACTTAGCTTGTCTAGCTAAATAATGGGGCAACTGAATTACCGTATCTTTTAACACGGAAGAAAGACATGAAGTTCGGCAGAGAGAAGAAGTATATATATCCTCTAGGACATTACCATAAACTGAAGGTACATATTATAGGTGGGTACCGTACCCCCTTTTTTTGGGGGGTGGGTTATGGTAGAATGACCTCTTATTTAAACTAAATATACAAAAGTCAACGTAGAAATTGCATTGCAAACTAAATTGAAAGGGGGGCTGACCTGTTGCACTAGCCTACAAATTTGCTTCGCATTAATAATTTTGAAAGAAATGATCAATATAATCTTGAAAACTGAAAAAATGGATTTTTAGATGCATCTTGGATTTGAGTCGTTACAATCTTGAAAACTGAAGAGGTTGGTAGGATTTAAAAAAATGCTTAATATTTATTTTTTGGTCGAGAATATACTCAGAAACCTCTTCTTTGGAACCCCCAACCCACGCAGGGGGTCCCCTTTCTAATTTTGGAATAATGAAAAGAGGATATATAAAGATAATGGCAGAAATGATTTTAATTCAAAATTTACTAAATGAATAGATCTCATCTTATAAACAATCGAAATTGCATACTGGAATGCTACTTGTGAAACAAATCAATTCCTATTGAGACTTTTCTTTGGTTTCACTATATTGAGACTGAGACATAGAATTCAATAGGATTAAGAAATTTGATGCTCTGGAGTGGAAACATCCACTCTCTAGAATCTTTTGTGCAGAAAAAAATAATGAAAGCTGGAGGGTCATGGGTGGGGTGCAGATTTGTGGCAGAAGCAATTTGGTGACACGGCTAAGGACTTACAGGGGAAAACTTCTGTTTGAAAGACACGTATAGTAAAACCATGGCTAATTCAAAAATGCATCAAAACAATGGTATTTGTGTGCGTCTTTTCATGACTCATAAATGGTTGTTGTGTTAATATTGTTCTATGAACATTGTCAATTTCTTAATTTTCGTAATCTTTATAAAACCGAAGCCTACTTAAGCTTTGAAGGACTTAAAATTTTTCATATCACCATTATTTTTATAATTAATTAAAATTTTATTTTAACTTTTGACTTTCTACCTTAAATCCCTCCTATAAACCTCTCTCCCCCAATATGCCTTCTTCTTTCTCTCCATCTTGCAAAACACAAAAAGTCACTGAACCAGGTACATGGATTAATTCTTTACATATGTTTGAAATGGTATGCACTAGCCGCCTCCCCCACCTCTCTCTCTCTCTCTCTCCCAAATGTTAGGCCCTGAAGCTTTGAAGGGAAGGTTGGATGGTAGAACGTAGAAGCAGAAGTAGAGTTACAGAGTTGTTCTTCTCCAAGGAAGCTGTGTACAAGTTATAGACTTGAACTAGGCATAAAAAATTTTCATACCCGATTTGAATGTAAAGAACTTTGAGGTTGACAACTGGGCGTTAAAGATGAGGCTTTTAAGGGGAAAAAAGAAAAAGAGAAAAAGATTAGATTTTTATGGAGGTTGAACGCTTGGGCTTTTGGAGCTCTGCTTCAATTAGAGCTCGCATCTTTTCTTATGTGTTTAATGTTTTATTTTCAATTAATTTTGTGGGAGTCCCTTCCCTCTCATCACCGCTCTGGCGGATTCTCAAAAAAAAAAAAAAAAAAAAATCACCGCTCTGGCTTCTTGATGTCACTGGCCACTGTGTGAATGTTCTGTTATTTATTATTAGTTTTATTTGTATATTTAATTATATTGTTAGCTTATGGTGTTTACATAGATTAATCTCGAGCTCTCTCAAAGATTCAAATAAATATGAAGCCAAATCTTTTCACTACTCCAGAGTTCAGCCACTGTGCAGTAGAGGCTCCAGGAATTTTGTTGATGGTGTTACTTAGGAAGCATAAATTACACGATTTTATTTCTTTTTAGCCTTTAGTTAATTAGGTTTGATTTAATGATATTAATTCAATTCCTGGTAAACAAACCGGAACAGTAACCCACTCTATTCCACTTCGGAAAAAACTTCAGGTCATTGTGGTCTATTTTGGGTGTTTCGATAAATACCGGTCGAAATTCAAGATTCGGCCGGCATGAAGTTTGTGTTGAAAAAATAAATAAATTGTTCTTAAAACCAAAACAAATTTGCATTCTGTAAACCAAAAAACCTCAAAAGGGAAAAAAAAATTTTAAAAGAAAAGAAATGAACAAAGGTAAACTAAAAAAAAAAATTGTATTGAGAAATTTGAGACTCAAAATTTGAGAAGAAGCACTGCCACATTGGTAGTGGTAGAAGACACAGAAGTTACGAATAATGAGGAAGGCAAAACATAGATGTAAAAGTGTAGATGAAGATGTGATAAAATTTAAAAATATAAAGTGTAAAAATCGAAAAGACAGAAGATGTGTGTAGTTAAGAATAAACAAGAAAAAATAATTAAAAATGAGAAGTAATATATGTCTGGTGATGAAAAATAATACTGTAATAAAAAATAATAAAATGTTGAAAATTGTGTTGTATTAGGTAGTGTGCTTTGTTGAAGGAATCACGCCACTACCCAACCTGTAGTAGTTTTACTATCAATTTAAGATTATTTAAAATTATATGCAGTGTAATGCAATGGTGTAGTTTCATAATCAATTTAAGATTATTTTAGTCTACAACACAAATTGGTAAGTTTTCATAAATAGCACGGGTTAGCGACTAGTTTTTCTTAATCCATCTTTTTTTTTTTCTCCTCTTAATTAATTATTGTAGAAGAAGCTTTAGCTGCTTTGGGTCTAGGCCGACTGCAATAATTATTTAGCTAGTGAGTTTGTGGCTTGCCTACTACCCTCTTGCATTGGTGACCACATTCACATTGCAACACATAATTTCATTCATTTTATATTATTTTGCATATAATTTTAAAATGTCTCGTCAATATTGTCATTTGCATCATGCGTGAATGCCGATTTAATTTTGACTCTCTCTTGCTGACGATTTGTGTGTGTGTGAGAGTAGAGAGAGAGAAAGAAAGAGAGAGCTAGAGGTATGTCTAGAGGTAGAAACAAAAAATAAAAATGAATATAGAGATAAGAAGTATACGGGTGTGGAGGAGAAAAAAAGATGAAAAATAAAATAAAGAATAAGAAATTAAAATTAAGAAATGCTACCACAATATTTTCACAATAAATTTTAAGTGGTATGTTATTACTAGCTAATATTGGTAAGAAAAAAAATAATTTTTTTAAGAAAGAGAAATAAATAATTTTATTAGCGTGTTCAAATTAAAATCAGTAACAACTTATCACAAATGATTTGTTGTGAAAGTGTTGTAAAAATATTATGAATGTAGCTCTTAGGAATGAATGAAGGAAGATTGAAAATAGAATAAGGAAATATTAAAGAAAGAATGAAGAAGTAATATTTAAATGAGATAGAGAAATGATAGAGAGTTCGTTGGAAAGTATACTTGAAAAAATAAATAGGCAAAAAGTAAAATGTACTACTCATTCTCCAAATAGTACAAAAATTTAAAGAGGTTGCTGCAGATGCTCTCAACACTCAACCACATATAATGTCTGTATTCTAAATCACGTGGTGTCACTAAAGGGTCAATCTTTCTTTAGTTTGCTATTTTCTTTGTAGTGTCCTATTTTTTTCACTCCTCTTCCTGCTTTGTTGGGGCCATTGATGCCTTGCATTTTTCTTTTTTAGTGAAAGGGAAAAAAATATCTATACTACTAATAAAATGATTACTTATTTGGGTTTTATCATTTTGTGTACTAAAATACTTTTAAATTCATATGTTTAGAAAATTAAAAGAATAAGGTTAGATAGGTAAAAATACTAATTTAAACACTCCTAAATTTAGATACTTATCTATATCTCTTATAATTAGGCACCTCCATCTCTCCTTATTCCTTTTGTACTACAAGTCAGTTACTAAAATCAAACATAAATTAATGCCTCTCTTGCTTGGTTTAATGTTTAATTTTTTTTTTCTTTTAGGAAGGAGTAGTCCTTCCCTACAAGATAATTCTTTTAATGCATTTTTTAATCATTTTATTGTTCATATGATTTTGGTTGTTCTATATGATTTTTAGTTGCCTCTTTCTCTTTCATTTTTCTGAAATTTTTTGACATTAAAACAGAAAAAGAAAGTCTCATCACACATGCAAAGCACGTATGATAAGGCTAGTGTGGATATAAGTCCAAGTGCATAATAATAACTAAAACCATATCTATAGTGGTAAGCAAAATAAATTGTTGAACAATGCTTAGTATTCCATACCATACTAAATCAAAATATGAAAAGTTAGGATACAATGATGAACTAGAGAAGAGAACTGAGCTCTTGGGCAAACTTTCAAGTCAACAACTGAGTGACCGACCTGGCATGACACACGTGCTACACTTTTTTTTTTTTTTTTTTCATACTAACCACTTTATTTTGAGGCTCTATTTGATTGGGATTATAGAAAATTTTTTAATTTTCAACTATGTGTATTTAATTAAGGATGAAAAAGACAGAATCGAAAACTAAATAGTGGAAACACACCAATTTTTCTCATTTTTCTTCCCTCCTTTTCACCCCAACCAAAGAGGCAAATGGTGTCAATCTTAGGGAAATGAACTTCTTCTTTTTTATTTATTAATTATTATTACTTAAGGACATACATGAACTAAGTAGTAGCAAAGCAAGTGCCACTCAGCAATAGTAAGGGCTAGAAAATAAATAATAATAAAATAACAAAATGATGGATCGCAATTTCTCACCCTTAAGTACGAGTAAAACTTAGGTACAATGCTTAGGTACTGTTCCTTAAGTTTCTCTCTCAAGATTCTACCACGTGGATTTTTTTCTCATGGGATGAAAGTATATTTTTTAGTTAAGTAGCTACATGACTTGAAAGCTCGAAAATGTGTTGAAAACACAAGAGCAATTTAGACCCCCCAATTAAAGTTACGGCTTGATAGATTTTACACTAACTTAATACAAAGTGCAAAATAGTGTAAATGTGAGCGGATGAATAAATAAGCTACTCTAATCCATAAACTAAGCAACACAGCAGTAATGGAATATAAAAGAGTAGGGAAGAAAGATGCAAACACAGAAAACACCAAGACGTGTTTTCGAAGAGGAAACCGAAAAACTGGGAGAAAAACCTCTCCACTGCCCTCTAAGCAGAATTCGATCCACTAGACAATCAGTTGAGATACATGGGTTAGCAAGAGACCCTCTAAGCCTAACCTACCCGATGCACCTAAACCCTCCAAGCTCCTACTCCAATAAGGCTTCTCGGAACTGTGTCTTGTCTAGCTCTTCGGATCCCACAACAAGCTCCATGTTGCATCTGCCATTCCAGGCTTCTTCCAATGCTTCCCAACAGCACCAAAATGTCACTCAACACTCTCAAAGGATGTGGTAAGTGTTTGGGCTATCAACCTCTCAATGGTATGGAAATGGAGAGGGAAGAGTTGAGGAAATACCACAAGCAAGTGTATAGAGAAAGGTGGGGATGGCAATCTCTAATTCCCATTGTGTTTAGCTAGGGTTTTCTCTCTGAAGCATTCCTCAACATTTGTAGGTAATGAGGGTATATATAGGATAGGTAAAGAAAGTGTGAGTCATTCAGTACAGGTTGGCAAAACAGATTGTTTCGTGGGTGTCTCGCGGGAAGTCCTTACCCGCGAGATACTTGCGAGACACAGCTGTCTCCACCTGGCCTGACTCTTCGCATTCCAGCATGTGTATGGCACATGATTCATTTCGCGGGAAGTTAGGTCGCGACATACCCGCGAGAATTCTTCAGCCTTCAAATGTTTGAGTCTTCACACTCTCTCTCTATCACACATCCCTTACAACAAATTCCACAATAGATACAGGGTATAGACGATTGATAATGATTACAATCAAATTTGGCACGAAATAAAAGCCACCAAAATATATAGTTGTAAATAACAACTTTACAATCTCCCCCTTTGGCTATTCCGTGACAAAACCTTAAAACAGACTCTAGACTTAAACGTGAGGTTGGGAATAAAGGCAAAACTCACTCACACCTAATTTTAGATTCTGATAAGCTCTTGAAACATATGAACAAGTATCTCCTAAAACACAACAACACAATAACATCATTGTATGCAGAAAAACTTGAAAAGCATATGGAGCAATAAAAGCATGATCAAGCAAAATGAAATAGAAACACTAGATCATGGCAAGATCAAACAAGCAATCACTATACAAAAGCGATCACTATGGTCATTCACACAAGGAATGAACATCCGGACATGCAAGATGATAAGCTCATTTGAAGAGTATTATTTGCAAATCCAACACTCAAACAATGCGAAATACACGAAGTATTTGCATCTAGGAACAATCCTACAAGGGCACAAGAGTGTTGTACTAAAGTAAACTGTATGACATTAAACATCAAGTACACAAGCAAAAGGCTGCAAAAATAAGGTACTGCAAATGCATGGCACAAACCATAAAAGCCTACAAACATGCATGGAAACAAACCCTAAAAGCTTACAAAAGCATCATGGGTACAAAAGAGTTCATCACATGAACATGATGCAAAGCATAGATACTAAAAGTAACACAAAGCATCATAAAGCAACGAGAAAACAAGCATAAAGGAAATCAAGGTTTTCTCAAAAACAATGTTTTCTCCCCCTTGGTATATGCATCTCCCCTATGGCTTTTTCCCCCTACGAATGTGCACAAGATAGAATTTCTCCCCCTCAGAGTGTGCACATGAGTCATATAGAAATGATGATACTCTCCCCCTTTTTGTCACGAATAGACAAATTAATCAAGAGGAAGAAAGGAAAGAAAAGAAGATATGAACAAGGGTAAAAGATGATGCATGAGGGGTGCAAGATGAATGAGAAAATGAAACTCAAACATAAGATAAAGACATTTTAAAACAATGCTACAAAGTATAAAGAACATGACATGCTAAGGATGATGGACCATGATGTAAACCTAGACATGACATGGACACAAGAACATGTTATATGTGCTAAAAAGTCTAAAAGAACTTAACTAGCATGAATGAAAGCAAAAACATGTCAAGTGTTAGAGTGTGTGTAGCAAGGTGCAGCTACTGTGCATCTAGTGTGCATGTGGTATGCATGACCAATGCATGAGCAAGGCACTCAAGGGGCAAAGTGTACAACACACACCACCAAAGATCAAAACATGATAAACATGAATAATTATGGTGATTCCCAAAATTTGGTACTCATCGGAGTCCAAAACAACGAGAAAATGCCATATGGGCATTTTATCAAACACTTAAGAGTGCACACACTACACATATATGATAAACAATGCAACAACATATGAAAATCTTACCTAAATATATGTTATTTTTGCCACATGGGGCCAAAATCCAAAGCAAATCATCATTCAAAATAAAGCCCAATAAAAAAGATTGACAGAAAATAAGTTTTCCAACTTCCATTTGAGAAAATCCCAACTATGAACATAGAACCCCCAAAAACGTAATCTAAGGATCAAAATCAATGAAAAGAGTTAAAGATTACCTTATAGATGTTTATTGAATGAAAAATACTTGAATTTAGTTGGGTTTTGATATAGAAACATTAAACCAGGGGTTTGGGAGAGGATGGGAGACGTTTAAAATAAATGACCCACAAAATGCCCTTTAAAAAGCTGATTTGGAAATTTTCGCTGGTATCTTGCTACTTAGAATCCCGTGAAAATTTCGCAGGTATCTTGTAGGTAAGCCTTACTCGCGAAACAGCCGCGAATTTCTTTGTCCAAAACTGGAAAACTTGAGAATTGGACCCTTTCATTCGTGACTGAACTTAAACATGAAATAAGTCACGAAAACATCTAGAAAACATGTTTTTCACACAAAAATAATTTGAAAACTTTGAAAAACATGGGTGATACAAATCACTTCTAAAGGCAAACAAAAAGAACAAAAATCTTTTTGGTTTGATCTACAATCACACAAATGAAATAGACATTCATTGAACAAAAATCTTCTATGTTGTGTGTGAGGATTAAGTGTGGAATAGTCCTTAGACTAGAGTGAAGCTTCAATGATTAATTCAATTAAGTCATACACAACTAGCACTAAGACAAGTGGACTATCTCAATAACAGAAATGAGCATATATGACCTCCCACAAGAGAATGATTACAAAACTTAGAAACTTTTCATTTGGCTTTTTCATAAATCATGACATTTGATCCTTTTTGGATAATACATCTCATTTTTTAGATTGGTGCTTGAAATTTTTGATATTTCAACATTTAGACTTAACCTTTGGCTTTTTGAGCACCGTACAAATTACATTAAAAGAGTCGCTTTCCCTTTTTCCTAGTCAAATACAAGTATGTGCGATAGCCTTTTGCAGCTCAATATCTCTTTTCATTTGGAGATTTACATTTGGTGAGCTATTTTTGCAAAAACATAAAAATAAAGTGGGAAGAGATATAGACACAAGTCTATGAAAGTATCAAGACCATTAAGACTATTGACCAATCATTCATGACAAGCTTGAAGATCTATTTACAACAATCACACATAATTTTCAAGATTTCTTCCACAAAGATAAATGTGCATACAAAACAAGTTAAGCTCGTAAATGCACTATGCCATTAGTACGAAGGAACTAGGTCAAACTCACATGTGAAATGTGCTCAAACATATACGATTAAACTTTTTGAATTTTTCACTTTTTATGTGGTTTTGGATTTTTTACACTCACAAAACAAAGATTTAAAAGTAAGATCAAAACAAAAGCAATGCATACAAATAAATGCAAAATGCACAAATGCATGAAGATATGACATTCAATGCATGAAGGGTCCTACAAAGATCCCAAGAGTTAGATCAAGGACCAAAGGAGCAAAACCTCAACCATAAGAACCTTTCCTCATCCAAACAGAACAATTGTTTGGAATGAGTATCTAATGAGAAGCGAGACGAGGGTTGGAAGAATGAGAACCGAAGATGCACATAGTCAAGGAGTTAAGAGCAGTAAACACTTTCTTTAACAACATGCTATTTTCACTCAAATTCGGTTTATCATGCAAAGCACGACTTCCAAGAGGCTCAAGTTTCTCTTTTCTTTTAATTCTTTTAAGAGCATGAAACTTAGAGCAATGAGGTCTTAGATGACCAAAACCACCACAATGGTGACAAATAATGTGTTTAGGTCCATTAGGCTTTTTGGGAATGGATCTAGCAACTTGGTTTTGTTCTCTCTTCAACTTAGAACATTGAGGCCTTATATGACTAATTACACCACAATGGTGGCAAGTTAGAACAAACTTAGATCCACTCAATTCCCTAGGATTGGACCTAAACAGAGGCTTTGACTTAATAGTCTTTCTCTCCACTTTTTGATTTCTTTTATGTGGAGGAATGTACACCGATTTGTCTTTTGAGGCAGAACACACATTAGGCACAAAATCGAGTGCCATAACATGATTGCAACATATATTTTCATCATTTTTAACAATAGGTTTAGCAATCAAACACTTGGCATGCATCTTAAGAGATTCATTTTCAGATTTAAGATCATTAACAAGTTTGTTAGACAAAACAAGTTTAGCATCCAAGTCCATATTCAAACATTCAAACTCTTTTAGCTTTTCAAGAGAAATTTCAGCAAGTTTTTTATATTTCTCAACCAATTTGTTGGATTCATTGAGCTTAGCAATCAAATAATGCTTTTCACAAAATAACTTGCTCAAATCCTTATGAAACTTCTTAGCATTTTTCTTCAAGAGTTTAATGTTAGGAATATCAACAACACCCAAGGATTCAAGTAATATGTCATCACAATTATGAGGACTAACACTAATAGAGGCATTTTTACAAACACATGGCATGTTACACTCACAAACATCCATAGAAGCATACAAAACACTATCCATGGCAAAACACACATGGGGTCAAGGATCACACTTAGGTAACGAAACAAAAACAAGTGTACCCGCTTTGATACCAATTGAAAGCTTGAAAATGTGTTGAAAACACAAGAGCAATTTAGACCCTTAATTAAAGTTACGGCTCGATAGATTTTACACTAACTTAATACAAAGTGCGGAATAATGTAAATGCGAGCGGATGAATAAATAAGCTACTCTAATCCATAAACTAAGCAACACAGCAGTAATGGAATATAAATGAGTAGGGAAGAAAGATGCAAACATAGAAAACACCAAGACGTGTTTTCGAAGAGGAAACCGAAGAACTCGACGAAAAACCTCTCCGCCGCCTTCTAAGCGGAAATCGATCCACTAGACAATCAGTTGGTATACATGGGTTAGCAAGAGACCCTCCAAGCCTAATCTACCCGATACACCTAAGCCCTCCAGGCTTCTACTCCAACAAGGCTTTTCGGAACCGTGTCTTGTCTAGCTCTCCAGATCCTGCAACAAGCTCCATGTTGCATCTGCCATTCCAGGCTTCTTCCAATGCTTCCCAGCAGCACCAAAACGTCACTCAACACTCTCAAAGGATGTGGTAAGTGTTTGGGCTATCTACCTTTCAATGGTGTGGAAATGGAGAGGAAAGAGTTGAGGAAATACCACAAGCAAGTGTATAGAGAAAGGTGGGGATGACAATCTCTAATTCCCAATATGTTTGGCTAAGGTTTTCTCTCTGAAGCATTCCTCAACATTTGTGGGTAATGAGGGTATATATAGGATAGGTACAGAAAGTGAGTCATTCAGTACAGGCTGGCAGAACAGATTGCCTCGCGGGTGCCTCGCGAGAAGGCCTTACCCGCGAGATACTTGCGAGACACAGCTGTCTCCACCTGGCCTGACTCTTCACATTCCAACATGTGCATGGGACATGATTAATTTCACGGGAAGTTAGGTCGCGACATACCCGCGAGAATTCTTCAGCTTTCAAATGCTTGAGTCTTCACACTCTCTCTCTATCACACATCCCTTACAACAAATCCCATAATAAATACAAGGTATAAACGATTGCTAATGATTACAATCAAATTTGGCACGGAATAAAAGCCAACAAAATACATAGTTGTAAATAACAACTTTACATGATTGAATATTAAAAGGGGAACCTAAGAAACAACACCTAAGATACTATACCTAAGTTTCGTCTCTTAAGTATTCAAGGTTGTAATGTCCTTCCTCCACTATAATGAAATGACGAGGGGTTAAGGTCCATTAGTGTGGGCTTTGACATAATTAAAAAAAAAAATTTATTAAGCTAACAAAAAATAATAACAAAAGGGGCAAAGTCCTTTTCATGAAATGTTAAGTTGAAACTCTACTATATTTTAAACTAATGAGGACTACACAATTGCTTTATATTTAAAGTGTATTTTGTATGTTTCATAATAATTCTTCATCACAGGCAAATGGGGTGTGCATCCAACCCACCAACCTAATGAAACTAACTCAATTCAACCCAATGCTTCGAATTGGTTTTTTGTGTATTGGTGGCTTGGAATATTAATCCTACCCAACTCAACACACCATATATATATATATATATATGAGATGGGTTATAGTTATATCTAGTGTAACTTGACAGAGTTACACATTTTTCTGACCATAGTTTACCCTTAGATCTAACGGTTAAAAAATTATACATTCCTTATCATTAATATTCTAAATATTGCATTAATGAGTTACCAAAAATCTTCCTTTTATCTCTCTCTCTCTCTCTCTCTCTCTCTCTCTCTCTCTCTCAAAAAAAAAAAAAAAAAACCTTCCTTCTATTTATTACTTATTCTTTAAAATTAAATACCTTCTCTCTCTAATCACCAAGTACACATCTTCTCTCTCTAAACTCATCTCCTTCTCCCAAGGCTTCACCCCTTAATACTTTCCACAACAGATACATGATATCTCATATCTTCATCAACGAATAGCTGTTATAAGCTTTCTTAAAAATTAAGTAGTTTATTCAATTATAAAAAATCAAATGTTGAGGCAGTATTTGAAGTTTGCACAGTATATTTTGGTGTTTTTCACTTCAGTCATTGGGATGACAAAGAAATTTTAGTAAAAAAAAAAAAAAAAAAAAAAGTGCTAATGATATGGCTATTGCAATTTCTGAGTTTGTAAGCCATCAAATTGACAACTTTTCTCTTAAATGTTCTTACCTCCAAATCCTTTAAAATAAACACTTAATTTGATAAGAATTGCTGATATCCAATGTTTTGGTGGAACTATGGAAGCTTTCATTAAAATCTCATAATGTTAGTGGTTGTACCAAACTACTAGTCATGTTCCAATTCAAAAATTTGGGGTTATAATGTCATAAGTGGTGGAAGGTTAAGATTTCATATGGGCCCAAGCAAAATATAAAATAAATAAATAAAAAGGGCGAGGAGAGGGAGAAAAACTGGGTTGTCCTTTAAACACAATAAAAATGGAGTGATTTGGCTCTTGCTTAATTTCTTTTCTTTATTATCAGAGATGAATAAATGAGATATCATGTGTCTTATGGTGGAAAGGGTGAAGCCATGGAGAAGGAGATGAGATTAGAGAGAGAATGTGTGTGCTTTGGAATTGGAGAGAGAAGGCATTCAATTTGAAAGAATAAAATAAAATGGATGTTATTGGTAACTCATTAATGCAATATTTAGAATATTAATTACAAGGCATAGAATGTTATTGACCATTAGAGCTAATGGTAATCTACGGTAAAAAGAAAATGTGTAACTCTTGTGAAATTACATTAGCCGCCCCCCCCCCCCCCCCCACACAATTACTCTTATTTTAGTTTGATTTATTTGGTATTTGGAGAATTAGACGTGATGAATTTGAAGGTTTGAAATAGAATTTAGGCATATTATGTGAAATGCAATAATTTATTGAAAAAGTTCAAATATTTGTTAAAGACTCAATTTTTTTCTAGGCATGAAACATGTAAGTACAATCCATTGACCCAACTTAATCCATGTGAGTTAAATTGAGTTGATTTTTACACATGTAATGGGTTGGGTTGGGTTAAAAACCCTCAAACTCAACCTAATCTAATCCATCCAGGCAAGTGATTTGTAAAGACAATGTTTTCCTCCAAATTGATTTGGAAGAATCTCTTCTAACACATTATGTGTCAACTCATAAAACTATCTATGTCTATTATTTAAAGGAAAAAGTTTAGATCCAAATTAATTTAGAACTATCTTTCTCCAATCTATTATATAGCTATTTAAGAGATTATCATATGTAATTTTAATTACATGACATTTTTATAAACAGTCAGTCTCATGTGAGTTTTCCCTACTCGAAACCTAAGTCCAAATCACCTTTGGAGCCATTAAGTTTCTGTGGACAGAAATTTATTTCGTTTCCGAGATGGTTGTATGTCACCCTGCATGTGCATGTGACTATACCTTATTATCACTGACAAGTTTTTGTTTTTTGGTTGAGAATCCACGGAAAAGATCTTATTCATAAAGAAGCAAATGATTTTTTTTGTTTTTTTACAGAAGTAAATGCTTCTTTCTAATCTATTTCTATGGACAGAAATTTATTTCATTTCCGAGATGGTTGTATGTGACCCTGCATGTGCATGTGATTATACCTAATTATCACTGACAAGTTTTTGTTTTTTTGGTTGAGAATCCACGGAAAAGATCTTATTCATAAAGAAGCAAATGATTTTTTTTTTTTTTTTTACAGAAGTAAATGATTCTTTCTAATCTATTAACCTTCGACTAAACAATCGAAGCAAATCCTATATTTAACACTACTAGATAAAACACCACCCCAGCACCAACACAGAATTTTTTAGGTTACCATGAATCTATCAATTAACTGTGTATAGATTCGATAGCCATGAAGGCAATATTATTTGTGTTTTATTGATTAATGCAACCAAGTGTTTAAAGTTAATTAAGAAACTTAATATATTGCACTTGCAATACTATACCAAAATTTTACCTAATTACTAAAATGTTACTTCTACACACGTTGATGAACTATTAATTATTACATTGTACGTATATACTCGTAAAATTCGTAGTAACCGGCACCCAATAATAAACTATAGGTTTTAATAGGAATAAATGTAGACACGCATATATATATGTATATGTATGTATGTATGTATGTGAGGTTTTCTTGTATGGGCTGTCTTATTACTGAGGTAGATGCAATGACCATTCGCTAAGTTTTGAATATTATTAGTGTGCTTCTGTTGTAGAAAGGACCAAAAGGAGTTTCTATTCAGCTGGTACTGCGGCCAAAAATAATTTAGAATTAGTGGTCAAGAATCAAGATGTGCAACCTCCCAATTTTCATATGATTCAATCATCTATTCTGGAGGACCTATGAGAAATAAATGTCCTTTTGGAATAAAGATTAAGAGATCAGAATACTCAAACTTCATTTCACGTAGACGAACCGTATACCCCAGTAGGCAAGTGGACCCAAAGGGACATCCACCTTTAAAGATGGGAAAAAAAATGCAAATATTAGCAATTTGACTACAAACCAAACCGAGCTGTAACTAGTGAATCCCACTTCTGCAAAGTCTGAGAAAAGTCATGATATAATAAATGAAAAGTTCAAAATATTAACAAACCAAATAGTTAAAAAAAAGGGGAAGGGAACATTCAAAAAAGAGTAATTATTGAGTAATACTAGTGTACTATAAATACGTACTCCCCCCTCTCATATAACTGTGGGTTATATTAATTAAATTTATAGTGTAACTCACAATTCATGTGAGAGGGGGGAGTACGCATTTATGGTACTTGAGTATTCAATAATTTTCTTTCAAAAAATTAGACATCACCATAATACTTTTGGTGAAACATTTAAATAATATATTAAATGAAAAGTTCAATAATAAGGATTTAAATTAAATTATAATTGTAGTTTAATTTTGCATTAATTAAGTGTCATTTCGAAATTTCAATTAGATTTTCCATGCCAATGCTGTAATTTCTATCAAGTACCTCTCTAATTTAAAATTAATGTTAGTCTCTTTAGTGAGAAATTTAATATAGATTTTTTTTTTTTTTTTTGGTTGAAGAAATATGAAATCATTTACTTAAATTTAAAATAGCTATTTCAATATCTATTTACTATGAAAATTTCTTAGAACCTATTTATTAAATGTAATATCTACTCACCAAAAATGCTACAAAGAATGATAATGAATGTCATAATCTTTCCACAATATTTAAATTTTCGCAATGAATGATGATGTATGCTACAATTTTTTTGAAGATTTTCATCAAATTAAATACTTGTAACTATCTACAATGAATATTTTGTTATTTATACTTCATTCTTTATCATCTTATTTTATGAGTCTAACTACGATGTTTAGCTTACTTATTTTTAATGAACACCCTTTTAAGTAGGAAAAGAAATTAAAAAAATAACAAAAGACATCTGTCATCAAAGTTTCTATTAGATAAAATTATAAGTCTAGAAGATTTAAACCTAATAAATTAGTATTCTCTAGGTAACAAATAGAACACCATATATCATTGTTCTAACTTTTGAAGTATGACTACCAATTTACCACATAATATTCAAAATATATGAAGAAATTTTTTGGGACATTAAAATTTAGTAGGAGTATTTTAGACATTGTACAATGGAATATTTTAAGAATTATAAGATTTCGTTAGGGTTTAACTAAGAGAGTAACAATAGGAGTATATGTTCATTTACAAAAGGAGGAAATGAAACTACCTCAAACATAAAGGAGGAAAGTGCTACTTCGTCAATTTGTGTGTGTGTGTGTGTGTGTGTGTGTGTGTTTGTTTTTTTGTTTTTTTGTTTTTGTTTTTTTTGTTTTTTTTTGTTTTTTTACTTGAAACTATGTGTTAAGAAAAATCAACCTAGAAAACTATGCATAAAACAATGAATTTTGGTTCAACAAATTGACTAAACTAAAAAAGAAATCTAAGAATACAACAAAATGTCACGATATTTTTATAATATCTTTATTTTTAGCTATGGTGGGTTTTGGTATGATATTTTATTATTTTATTTTAGAGTAATGCTACATCAACAACTGTGCGTGCCGAATGAGAGGCAAATGGGCTTGGCCTCACTTGGGCTCACAACTTATTTGAAAAGTGGGTTTAGGATTTCCCACGATGGGTGGTCCTCAGCACAGAGACTTTGTGAGGTCCCATTTCTATTTTCTCTCCCACTCTCTCTCTATCGCTCTTTTCTTCTTTCTCTCTATTTTTGGTGAACTTTTTCCAACCCCTTTTTTTGCCCCAACTTCTCATATTTATAGCTCAAGGTTAGTGGAGAGATCATGATTACTCCCATGGTTAGTGCAAAGGGAGGTCCAATACCTTTGATTATAAGTAGGTGGTTAGGTGGGAGTGGAACGCAGTAAGAATAGCCTTGGAACTTGGTTCCCACTCCCGTAGAAATGCTCGGCGGAAGCGTTAACTTAGAGATTGCCGGGTATGCAAGGGATGGGATGTTCGGACGATATTAATTCTCTATTGCTCGGTAAAGGTTTGCCGAGCAATGGTTAGGTGGCAAAACTTGGGCTCGCAATTTGTACGGGCTTGGGCTGCGCTTTTGGGTATTAGAGAGGTTGGATTCATGGGCCGTACCTTCACATTAGGGTCCTGGGCCTAAATGGGTACGGGTATGGATCGCCGTACATTAGCCCCCCCCTGATTTGTGCTCGAAACTCGGTACGAATCAAGGAATCCAAAAAGGCGCTCGTTACTCGAGGATTTCAACGAAGGGACGTTTGGGGTAATTCAGAAACTCATTAATGTGTCCTAAAAAGGCGTGTTGGATTTGGCCATTCGGTTCAATCATCATTACCTGACAGTTCGCAAACCAAGGTGGTGCGGGCGTCAGTTGGCATTGGTACTCGTAAGGTCTGCTCCATTATTGTTAATTAATCTTCATTATTACTAACCAACTGTTGCTTCGCATCCCTTTGGTCCCTATAAATAATCCATTCCAAACCATTCTTTTACCTTTTGCGTACTCTCTACTCTCTCAGTTCCCTCTCTGCCATGCATTCATCCGCGCATTTGTCCTTCAGCCCAGAATTTTCTCCCTTTCCTAGAGCCCAAAGTAAGTTTTCTACCTTTTCCCCTTATTTCAATCTCTTCCTTTAGTTTTAGAGTTTAGGATGGGATTTACTTTTCTTCTAAACACTGAGGTGTCCTTGGCCACTTTTAGGCAAGGTTTCGACATCCCTGATGATGTGGAAGTGGCATACTACCATGAGAGTGAATTCACTCTCCATAGGGGGGGAAACACCACTTTTTTCCCTCTAATGGCCATTCTAGAGGGTGGGGTCAGATTTCCCGTGGACCCCCTTCTACTTAATGCCCTTAGGTATTACGGGCTGAGCCCCGAACAACTTCCACCCAAATTTTACTGGGTAGTTAGTTGTGTCAGCAGGCTGAATCAGATGTTCGGCTTGCAACTAGACCATCATGACATAAACCACATGTACAGTTTGTGTGGTAGCAAGAAAACTAACTATTATTTAAAAGTTAGAGATATGAGGGTATGGCTGATCTCCTGCCTACCTGATTCCAATAGGAATTTCGCCAGGGAGTTTATCCGGGTGTGTGGCAACTAGTATGCCAGTGACTTCCCATGCCCGCTCACAAGGCGCGAAGTAGGTCTGTACTAATCACTAACTCGCTCTAGTTTTATATTTATTATTATATGTAGATATACATTCCCTATCATAATGACTTCACCTATCATGATACTAATCCACGGAATTTCTTCTATTGCAGAAGATAGAGTGTTCACCCCGGACATTAGGGTAGTGCATGTATGGGATCTAAACTTTATGCTCAGGTCCAAAATTTTTGTTCATTCAGACAGGCAGCTCCGAGCGTCTCATCTTATTCTTGGAGTTGATCCTGTGTATTCTACTTGGCAAGCTTTCAGTCAGGCTTTATTAGTTGATAGCCCTCTTTTACCCTACATCGATGTCCGGCACACAAATTTTCTTCCCTCAAAGTTTACAGTAGGTGAGGCCCATGAAAAAGGTCCTCGGTACATCTGCTCTAACGAGCATCACCCTGTATGGGACGAGTCAGCCGAGCGTGTGTCTCGAGCCCATCGAGAATGGGCTCACGAGCAGATTCAGCAGGAAGCACCCGTCCAATCCAAAGCTCTTGTCAACCCTGAGGCTCCTGCCCCAAACACCGAAGAAGTAGCCACCCAATTCTCCTTTCTCCCCGAAGCTGAATACAATTTAGGTGAGGAGATGGTGACCCGAAAAATGATGACGATCAGCCGTTTCATCCCTGGAGCTAGGCCCTCCACACAGCAATAGCCATCCTAGGGTCGCGGCCAGACTCCTCCTCCCCCGCCTCTTACCCCCAGTCGACAACAAAAAAGACAATGTACAACCGAACAGACTCCTCTCGGCCTAGGTGACGCGCCCTCGAGGACTCCTCCCCGACCATCAAGTGGCATCGTCATCCGTGAGCCCACAGCTTAGACGGGCACACACGTGGTGTCCTCCTCCCAAGCTGCATCTGTGTGGAAGCCTGCCTTCGAGTTGGATGGCAAACCTTTTCCTTTCAACGTGTATGTGCGGGTGTGGGAGAAGGGGGCTAGGGGTCGTGTTGCTCAGGCCCTAGCGCACGGCCTCTTGTTGCCTGAGGACGTACACACCTTTGAGGAGGGTACAGACGAGTCCATGGGGAGGAGGCTACAGTGGCACACCATTGCAGTAAGCTTTTCATTGTCTGTTTTGTTTCCCTGGATTTTCTTTCCTTTTCTTTTAGTACTTTTATCATTATGGATTCAATTTCCTATTTTTACGCCTGCCCTTGTTACCTTATCAGGCTGCTCAATTGGTTTGTATACTTGATGGTCGGTTGAGGGATTTGGCCGAGGATGCTGAGCGAGAAAGGGCCCTCAAGGATGTATCTGAGGTGAATGCTAAGGAGAAGGCTACGACGGCTGTGAACGCGGAGGAGAAGGCCACCACGACCGAAGAAGCTAAGGCGGCCGTGGAGAAGAGGTATTCAGAACTGCAGACCCAGCTGGGGGAGATGGAACTAAAGTTGGCCGAGGCTAAAAGTGTGAACATTGCACGTGCCGAGGAGTTGTCCGACTTAAGGGTGGCCCTGGAAGCGTCTGAGAATAAGTGGTACAACGAAGGGTTTGCTGATGTGGAGAACTCAGCCGAGCCTGTTATAAGGGATGCTCGGAAACTTGGCTTTGAGGAGGGATGGCTGGCGGCCCTGCAGGTCTTGGGGGTCCCCGAAGACTCCCCCTTGAGAGATCCTGCTCAGATCCCTTTCCCGAGTCCCGCTCCCACCGTCCACAACTCTCAGTGACCCGTTGATGAAGAAGAGATGACCAGCCTGAGGGAGTTGGTGGAGTAAATTGACTTACACGTGGAGTTGGACGAAAACGAAGCCACCAGCAGTCCCCATGATGGTGACCAACTCGGTCAGGATTCCCCGCAACCCCCAGTAGGTTAGCAGTTGCCCGAGACCGATGATCGAGTACGCTAGGCCGACCGTTCAATGTATTTGCCGAACAAGACTGCCACTGTTTACTTTAGCTTTCCTTTATTTCAGCAATTTTTTTTTCTTTTCCTCAGATAATTTGCCTAGGCCACCGGGTTGTGGTGGTTGAACAATTATTTCTTTTCCGAGCAAAACACTTTCATGGTCACCGAGTTTTGTGGCGAGACACTGATTTGCTTGCTTGAAGTTTATTTTGCCGGTCATTTACCTTGATTGTTTTCATTTAATGTTTAATGTTATGTGGCTGTACGTTTCTTGGTATTGGGTTTCTCGCATGAGACACGTAATAGAGAAAAAACAGGCCGAGGTGTGGGTCCTTGTTCTTGGCCAATTCTAGTCAGATGATTGCTTCAAGTTTGTTGGGTTTGGACATGTTTAGTTAATTGGCCCACCCAAGTAGCATGCTATTTCTTTTTTTAAGTGTTGTCGAAGGCTTCGACTCATTTGGCAGAGTCGATTGAGCCGGGGATCAGGATTTTGTCCGTGGAGTGATTTTTAAGTATTTTCACTTGCTCGGTAGGAGGGATCGAACCGAGAAGCAAGTTTATGTCTTTAAAATAATTTTTAAGGTTTCTACCTGCTCGGTGATAGGGATCGAACTGAGAAGCTGGTTTTTGTCCTTAGAATAATTTTTAAGGTTTCTACCTACTCAGTGATAGGAATCGAACCGAGAAGCAGGTTTTTGTCCTTAAAATAATTTTTAAGGTTTCTACCTGCTCGGTGGTAGGGATCGAACCGAGAAGTAGGTTTCTATCCTTAGAATAATTTTTAAGTTTTCTACCTGCTCGATGATAGAGATCAAATCGAGAAGCAGGTTTCTGTCCTTAAAATAATTTTTAAGGTTTCTACCTGCTCGGTGATAGGGATCGAACTGAGAAGTAGGTTTCTATCCTTAGAATAATTTTTAAGGTTTCCACTTGCCCGGTGATAGGGATCGAACTGAGAAGCAGGTTTCCAATAAAAAGAGTTCGCATTGGTAACCATCGTCATCTTCATTAGCAAAATACATAGGACATTGCATCCAACTTACAACTTAAGGCATAGCCGATCAATGATAGAACTTTTTGAGGTTATGGACATTCCACAGTCTAGGAAACGGTCTCTCGTCTAGGTCTTCTAAATAATATGCCCTAGCGCCAGCAATGGCAATAACTCAGTAGGACACTTCCCAAGTCTAGGCTAGTTTCTCAGCATTTATGTCCCACATATTCACCACCGCTTTCCTTAGCACCAAATCTCCAGTGCCAAATTCCCTTGTTCTTATACCTCGGTTATAACGCCGAGCAAGCTTTTGCTGATATTCGACCAATCGTATGGTAGCCAATTCTCGGCACTTTTCCATCCAGTCCAAACATTCCATCATCAACTCACCATTTTGGGTGGGGTCAAAACCTTCTACTCGTGCGCTGCAAAGATTTACCTCGGTTGGTATCACTGCTTTAGCTCTGTACATCAAGGAAAATGGAGTCTCACCGGTCGATCTCCTTGGAGTCGTTCGATATGCCCACAAAACGTTTAGTAGCTCCTTAGTCCATCTGCCTTTTGCACCGTCCAATCTCTTCTTCAGCCCGTTCAGAATCGCTTTGTTGGTGGCTTCAGCTTAACCGTTGCTTTATGGATAGGCTAGTGTGGAATACCTGTTTTTGATGCCGAGATCACTACAAAAAGCATGAAAAACTTTACTATTAAACTGCAATCCATTGTCGGATATTAGCAAGTTTGGCACCCCAAATCTCATAACTATGTTCCTTCATACAAACTTCTTGATGTCCACGTCCCGAATATTGGCCAAAGCTTCTGCCTCCGCCCATTTTGTGAAGTAATTGACGGCCACCAATACAAATCTTCAATTACCTGTTGCCCGGGGAAAAGGGCCGAGAATATCCAGCCTCCACTACACGAAGGGCCATGGACTGTTGATTGGGTTTAGATGCCCTGTTGGTTGATGGATTAACGAGGTGTGTTTTTGACACTGTTCGCACTTTCGTACGTATTCGGCGGCATCCTTCTACATCTATGGCCACCAAAACCCCTAAGTCATTGTTCGGTGTGCCAACGAACACCCCCCTACATGACTACCACAAACCCCTTCGTGCAATTCGGTCAAAAGCTCGCTCACCTTCTCCGGGTGCAAGCACAAAAGATATGGCCCCCCAAAAGATCTTTAGTATAGCTTGCGATCTGCCGACAACCAGTATTAGGGCGCTACTCGGTGAACCTTGTTGGCCTCCTTTTCATCGTTCGAGACTCGATCCTCAGACAGGAATTCAATGATTGGGTCTATCCAACACGGCTCGGTTGCCGTAATCACGGCGACATTAACCCCGGTGATGCCAACGCAATCTGCCATACCAATACTCGGTTATGCTATCAGTTCTACTTTAATCAGCCGAGGAACCTCTTTCGTCATTGACGATGCTAGCATGGCTAGGGATTTAGCATGTCTGTTCTACATCCGACCCACTTGGGATACCTTCACCGTACTAAACTTGTTCATAGCCTTCCTTGCCGATCGCAAGTATGCTTTCATCCGGGGATCCCAGGCTTCAAATGTTCCCTAGACTTGGCTTACAACCAACCGAGAATCCGAATATACCTCTACCTCCCGGGCTCCCATTTCCCAAACAACTCTCAATCTGACGAGGAAGGCTTCATATTCGCCTTTGTTATTAGAGGCTCTGAACCCCAGCCTAAAAGAATGCTCTAGCCTTATTCCCTCTGGGGTGATAATAACAATCCCGGCTCCCACCCCCAAAGCGCTTGATGCTTCATCTATGAATACTTTCCACGGGCGAGTCTCCATATTGCACACTATTCCCCCGTTGTTCTTGGGAGAAAACTCTGCGACAAAAATCAGCGAGGACTTGGCCCTTCACCGAACTTCGTGGCCGGTACCGTATGTCAAAAGGGCCCAGCCGAGTCCCCCATTTGGCTATCCGGCCTGTGAAGTCTGATTTCCTTAACAATGATTGTAGGGGATACTCTGTCAGGACATATACTATGCGAACTTGAAAATAATGCGGCAACCTTCTCGTGGCATGTATCAGGTTTAGCACCAGCTTTTCCAAAGGTAAGTACCTTGTCTCGGCATCAACTAAAGTCTTATTGATGTAATACACGGGCTGCTGAATTCCTCAGTCACTGAGTAGTATGGCACTGATAGTGTGATCGGAAACTGACAGGTATATGAGTAAGTCCTCCCCGAGCTCCGGGGCTATCAATATAGGTGCCTGCATTAAATACTCCTTCAAATCCCAAAAAGCCTTATCACATTCTTCATTCCATTAAAACCCTTTCCATTTCCTTAGAAGCTGATAGAATGGTTGACAGCGATCGACGAATTTGGAGATAAACCGGTTAAGGGCGGTTAGCATCCCTGTTAACACTCGTACTTCCTTCGGATTGCTCGGTGGTTTGAGACACTTCACGGCCTCTATCTGGTTCGGATTGACTTCTATTTCTTGGCTAGTGATCAAATATCCCAGAAATTTACCAACCCCTAATCCAAAAGCACACTTCTCGACATTTAGGCGTAACTTATGTTGTCGAAGTATCTCAAACACCCCCCTGCGGTCCTCTACATGTTGTACCTCCTGCTTGCTTTTCACCACCATGTCGTCAATGTACACTTCAATCGTTCGTCCTATTTTATCCGGGAACATCCTCATCATCATCCACTGATAGATGGCCCCGGCGTTGTTTAACCCAAAGGGCATCATAGTATAATGATAGTTAGCATCCAGAGATATGAACGCGGTCTTCTCCTAGTCCTCGGGAGCCAGGGTAATTTGGTGATACCCCTGAAAAGCATCCAAAAAACTCATCCTCGTGTGTCCGCACATGGCATTTACTAATTGGTCAATTTTCGACATGGGAAATGGGTTTTTGGGGCATGCTCGGTTCAAATCTATGAAATCCACGCAGACCCTCCACTTGCCATTTTTCTTCCTCACTACCACGGTGTTCGCTAACCATTCTGAGAAGTAAATTTCCCTTACTGCCCCAGCCTCTTTCAGCCTTTGGACTTTTGCTTTTACTACTTCAACATGTTCCTTAGCTGACTTTCTCGGCTTCTGCTTCTTAGGAGGGAACGTGGGGTCTACGTTAAGTCTATGAACGATGAATTCGAGATCCACTCCAGGCACCTCGTATGGACTCTAAACGAACACGTCCACATTCCATATGAGGAGTAATAACATTTTTACCTTGTCCTGGTCCTTCATGCCTTCTCCTATTTGGAAGTACTTGTCTACATTCGGCAATACCTTATGTAAGGTTGAATTTAATCAACCATCTTGTTGGCTTTATTCCGAGCCAAATTTGCTTGTATTTCAGCATTTAGTAACCCTGTATTTAGGTGGGAATCTTGTAAGGGTAGTGAGTGAGAGAGTGTGAAAAAATGCTTAAGATTATGCAAAGAAACAGGGACTTATGACTGGATCTCACGGGTGGCTAGCGGCTTGCAAGTCGCCAAAAGGTGCACACGTGCCAAGCATGCCAGAAGCTGAAGAGTCGCGCTAGCTGTTGTATTACAGGACAAAAGTCCTAAGTTGGCCAGGCAGTTAACTCGCGGCTTGAACTCGCGACTCAACCCAGTCGCGAGGTCAAGTCACCAAAACACTTTGTTTGGAAAAAATTGACATTTCACATTCCATTGTCACCCTAGTATAAATACCCCTCATTCCCATGAAATGTAGAGAGCTTCTAGAGAGAATTTTGAGGGAGAAACCCTAGAGAGAAACAAGATTGACTCATCCACAATCTTTACCTAAGAGACTTTTCAAATTTCTCTATTCTCTTCCTCTCCATTGATACATCCTTGAGAGATTCTTGACCAAATCCTTTTCTCACCATACCCACGTCTGTGAGAAGGTTCTTTTGGTGCTAAGGGAAGCAGTTTGGAAGGGACCAATGACTTTTGGTTGATGCTATGGTTTATAGCGGAATCTGGTAAGCTAGAAAAGAAAAAGGTTTAGCGCAACCTCGTTGAAGCAAGAAGCTTGGAGGGCTTAGGTACCTAGTTAGATTAGGCTTGAAGGGTCTACTGCTGTTCATGTATCCCAACTACATTTTCTAGTGGATTATTGATTGCTTGGAGGGCGGGGGAGAGGTTTTACGCCGAGGACTTCGGTTTCCTCTTCGTTAACACATCGTGTGTTGTCCTTGTATTTGCATCTCTCTTCCCTTTATCTTTACCATCTAATTACTGCTGTGATTGTGATTATTTATGATTTAGATTGTTTATCAATTTTGTTATAAGCTTGATTATCATTTTCCACACATACATTGTTTGATATAGAGCTTGAATTGGTAATTTATTGTTTGGGGGTCTAAGCGTTCATAGTGTTTTTAATGCTATTTGAACATTCATTTGGTATCAGAGAGCAGGTGCACTTGTTGTGGTTTAAACACCCTAGTGCGATCCTTGACCCCACTTTGAGATGGATAGGTCTCAATCTCTAAATGTGCCACAATTTTTTTATGGAAATAATTATGCATTTTGGAAAGTCTGAATGTGGGCATTTTTATGCTCTATTGATGGTGCCATGTGGGATGCAGTTGAAATTGGTTAGATTAAGTCGGAGGCTGCCAAATCTACTTGGGATAAGGCAGCTCTTGTGGCGACTAATGCTAATAGTAAAGCCTTGAATGCTATTTTCTGTGGTGTCTTTCCAGAAGAATTTCACAGGATTTCACACATCACTGTTGCTAAGGAAGCATGGGAGATTTTGAAGATTACTTATAAAGGAACAAAGCAGGTGAAAGACACCAAATTACAGATGTTGACCACTCGCTTTGAGGAACTCAAGATGAGTGAGGATGAGTCCTTCGACTCTTTTTATAGTAAGTTGAACGAGGTGGTTGTTAGCAAATTCAATTTGGGAGAAAAGATGGAGGATTCTAAAATTGTAAGGAAGATTCTTTGATCACTGCTGGAAAGTTTTCGTGCCAAAGTAACAGCTATTGAAGAGAGCAAAGATCTTGATGACATTAAAGTTCAAGAGCTAGTTGGTTCTTTGCAGACATATGAATTGTCTCTACCTACGTAGAAGAAGAGCAAATTTCTTGCTCTTAAAACAATTGATAAGAGAGTGGTATCCCATGACTCTTCGGAAGAGGATGCAGTAGATAAAGATGTGGCTTATCCTATAAAGAACTTCCAGAAATTCTTGAAACTCAAGAACGGTAGGAAATTTGGTGACAAAGGAAAATTTCAGAGTTCCGGGAAGGAGAAGAAAGAATTCCGAAGGAAAGATGGTAGAGATTCCCAACCTTCTCAAGGAATCACATGTTTTGAGTGTAATGGACATGGACACTTCAAAAAAGAATGTCCCAATTATTTGAAGTCAAAGGGCAAGGTCTATGCCACTACTCTAAGTAACTCAGATTCATCGAATTCTGATTCGGAGGAAAGTTGTGACGGAGAAAGAAACTACTCTGTATTCATGACCATTGCATATATGGAGTCCTCAGGTGATTTAAGTACACTTGTGAAGGAGCTTGGTAAGCACTCTAATTTGGAGTCTATTGGAATAGTTGAGGAGTCTGAAGATGAGGAAGCTGGAGAAGCAGTGGGATTGCAAGAGACTTACAACTCACTCCTTGAGAAGACTGGTGAATATGCTAAGGTGGTTAACGTAGCCATTAAGAAGATGAAGAGGGCCGAGGAAGATTACAGAATTCTTCTAGTGCAATACAAGGAGGCTAAATGTGAAGTGAAGAAAATGAATGGAGAGCTGTTAGAATCTTACTCAAAAATTCAATTCCTTGAGCATGAAGTGCTTCAAGCTAATGCTAAGGTAGACCGTGTCTCCTCCAAGAAACTCAATGAAATGCTTGCTCATCAAAAATCAGTCTCAGACAAGTCCAGAGTGGGATATACCGGAGGGAGTAGCTTATTAGCCAATGTCACCAAAGAAGTGAAGTTTGTGAAGGCCAAAGAGCCAATTGTAGAAAAGTCTATTCCTGATAAGGTTAAGACTGAAAAGAAGAAGAATATGGCTGATCAACGGATGTTCAATACAGTCCGTAATCCATCAGAAGCCAGACATGAAGCTAGAGGAAGATCACTTCCAAGACTACAACAGGGTCCTAGAATGAATCATATTTGTCACTATTGCGGATTGCAAGGACATACCAAACCCAACTGTCATAAGTTGAGAGCATTGAAATGCAAGTGCTTCTTGATCACGAGGAAGAAGAAATGACAAGAGGTCTTGGGGTGGTGAGCAACCAAGAAGTCAAAACCGTGATCCCGGATTGATGGACATGATGAAGATGATTGGTGCCTTCACAAATTGCTTGGAAAGTTTCACAAAGAGGTTTGACAGTCCTAACTTTCTTACCCAATCCGTCAATAATATCATCCCAAACGCACGTGACGTGTGGGTGACAAAGGGTACTCATGCATAAGCATCATTACATGTCCATGCATCAATTCTTCCTATGCTTTGTGAATATGTTTGGTTGTATGCTTTTTGCTTCTGATTGTTTGATTTGTTGTCTATTTATTTGTTTCGTTTTTAAAATGTTTTTACATTGTTTTTTTTATCAATCTTTTATTACTTTTATGTCAAAAATCCAAAAACATATAAAAAGTAGAAAATCCAAAAAGTTTGATAAACTTTGTTGAGTTTTTGTTTCAAAGCATGTTTTGCCTTGTACCTTTGTACTAATGGCTTTGTGCATCTACGAGCTTAATTTGTCTCATATGCACTCATATCTTTGTGGGAAAAATCTTGAAATCTATGTGATTGTTGTAAATAGATCTTCAACTTTGTTAGGAATAATTAGTGAATGGTTTTGTTGATCTTGAGACGTGCATAGACATGTGCCTATATATCTTCCCACTTTTATTTTATTGCTTTTAATTAAAGAGCTCACTAAATGTAAATCTCCAAATGAAAAGAGATATTGAGCTGCAAAAACCTGTCGCACATACTAGTATTTGACTAGGAAAAAGGGAAAGCGACCATAATATATTGTATGATGCCCAAAAAGCCAAAGGCTAACTCATCAAATTGAAATATTGAAAATTTCAGGCATTAATCTCATAATGAGATGTATTGATTCAAAATGATTAAATGTTATGATGCATATGGAGCCAAATGAAAAGTTTCAAAGAAATGTTCTCAAGTTTATGTGGGAGGTCATATATGCACATTTCTATGATTGAGATGGATCACATTATTTAGTGCTAGTTGTATATGCTTTGATTGAATTGATTATTGAAGCTTCACATTAAACTAAGGACTATCTCACCTTTGATATTCACATACAATACACAAGTCTATGTTCAATGAATGCCATATTCATTTGTATGATTGTACTTGTTTAAATGTGTTTTCACAAGCTCAATCTTTGTTGATCAAATACAAAAAGATTTTTGAGTGTTTTAGATTATTTTTGGAAAGTATTTTGTTTTACAAAAATGTCAAAAATTTTAAAAACAGTGTTGCCCTATTTTGGCGACTCAGTCGCGGGTTGGTCTAGTCGTATGCCCCAGTCACGAGCTCACTCCGAGATTTTTCGTGGCTCACTAGTGAGTCAAGGTTTTAGCTGCGAAAAATACTTAGAAAATTTTTCAAATTTTGAGTTTTTGTGATTTTCGCGGCTTAGTGTGGTGACTTATTCAGGGGTAGAAGGTCCAATCGCGAGGGGTACATAGAGATTTTTGTGGCTCCCCTGGCGACTATCTCGCGGGTAGACCTTCTAATCATGAAAAACACTTAGAAATTTTTTTCAAGAATCTTAACTTCTATGTGTTATGCGGCTTACCTGGCGACTTGATCCAGTCATGAAAAATGCGTGTTTTGCGTTTTAAGGACAGTTTTTCAAAAACTTTTCAGTTTTTCCTCGATTTTCAGTGACTGTTCATTGTCTTCCCTAAATCTCTCTTTCAAACACTACTTGTCTCTCTTGCAAAAGTTTCCATTTTTGCATCATGTCTACTTCAAACATCAAGAAAAAGGTATGGGTTTTCTCTATCTCACTTTATTGTTCTTGATTTAAGTATTATTTTCTTGATTTGTGAGATGCAAGTGTGTTCTGCGAAATAATGTATTCGAACATGAGTTTGCCTAAAATGTTGGGTATGTTTGTTTGGGGTTGTTTTCTCTTGTTGCTGAGTTTATTTAGTGTCATGTTTTTTGCATCAGGTTGCTAGTCTTTGTTCTGAGCATTGATATTTGATAGAGTTTTTACTCTTTGGGCATATTGGTTTGGGGTTTTCTGTGTTTCACTCTGAATGTGGTTTTGGGTTTATCAAAATGTATGAGTTTTTGGAGTGTGTGGCAAGCATTGTTTTGATTTTAAATCACCATATCATGTGTGTGCTGCTGCCTTGGGGTTTTTCTTGCACATTTCATACTCATTATGTCATGTTTCATTGACATATGCTCTCATTTGTCTGAATGTGATTTTCATTGTCCATTTCTAGTTATTTAATGCTTGCTCCTGTCTGCATCTATACAAAATAAACTTGTTTGTTTTGATGTAGTTCTGATTTGATCTATCCATCTTTTGGTTATCAACTGTGCTTGGTCTGTGTGCTGACTTGACACTCTATTACTCTCTTTGTAGCTAACTTGTTACTAATATGTGTGCATTTCCACATATTGTGTTTTGCTCTTGTTGTGGCTTCTTCTACTTGTTTACAGATGCCTCCTACTTCTTCCAGAAGACTCCTACTAAGAAGGCTGACAAAAGACTAAAAATGGACCACAACTTGTTTAGGTCTGTTCAGCACTTTGAGAGATACAGAGATTTTTTCATAAAGAGAACAATTATCTAGGAGAGGTTTGTGGATCTAAATGATTTGAAAGATACATTCATTCCAGAATGCTTTGAAGGTAGAGGATAGGAGAAGTTACTGGGTGACCTACCTCTTGTATGTGAACCTTTAATAAGGAAATTTTATGTAAATGCAAGCATAAGGGAGGATGAGTTGTGCTGGGTCAGAGGTCGTGAGTTCACCTTAGATACTCATGACATTGATGAGGTTCTAGGGCTTGAGGGTTTAGAGGATTATGAATTCACTGATTACAAGGACAGAATGCTCTCTCTAGACACTATCCAAACCAGGATTGGTGGAATCAAAGAAGGAAAATGCCTCAACACTAATGCCTTCCCAGTTGACATGAGGTGTCTGACCACAATCATGATGTTCAATTTATATCCTATAAGAAAAAGGACTACCCTTACTAATGCCAGAGCTATCTTTCTCATGGAGCTGAAGGAGAAAACATTCATTGACATAAGTTCTCATATATATGACACAATTGTGGATGAGACTAGTACCACCTCAAGACCCAAGCTGATATTTCCTAGTCTTCTCATGAGGATTTTCAAAACAAGGGTGTTGCAATCCCTCAAGATATCAGTCCTATGACTCTTCTATCAGCCATAAACAAATTCACTCTCACAAGAATACAAGTTCGTCTTCCAGGAGATGAAGAGGAGGGTGACCAAGGAGAAGGTGATCCTATAGAAACTGAAGCAGAGGCTGCAGGACAGATTTCCACACCCAGAAGCAGAGCCAAGAGGAGCAGGGCTTCTACTTCATCAGCTGTACCTCCTAATGCATTTCAGATCATCCTAGAAAGGCTTGATGGACTCAAAGAGGTTCAAAATCAGTATACTGAAAGGATGATAGCAATGCAAGATCAGCTTGATGTACTTTCAGCTAAGTTTGTTAGCATCTACACCAACTAGGAGTAGTGACCCTTTGGCCATTCCAGTCAAAAAAGAGGAGAATTTTTGGGTTACACTTGAGGGGGAGTGCTTGTTTGAGGGGGAGCCTTCATTATCATATGCTGTTATGTTTATAGCTTTGATATTGTGTTTTGGTTAAATGCTGTTATTATTGGTTTGTTACACTGTGGTATTAGTTATTGTTTGGCTAAAACTCATAATTCTTGGATAGTTTTGAAACTTTGGTGGTAGCCATTCAGTATATAATATGATGTTATTCAGCATATTTTACTTTATGAGTTTATGGTTTGTACCTGCTACCTTTGTAGGTTTTTAAGATTCTTAGTTTATTGGTTTATACCCGTGTTGCTTTTGTAAACTTTTAGGGTTTGTTTCTATGCATTTTATAGGCTTTGTTGCATTGTACTTCAAGTTAAATGTTAAAAATTTTCCTTTAGTACTCTCACTCTTGTGCCCTTGTAAGATTTTATTCCTAGATGCATATACTTCATGTACTGTGCATTGGTTGAGTGTTGGTCATTCAAGTGATTTGCTTTGTACTTATCAGCTTGAATGTCTTGATGTTCATTCCAAGTGAGAAAGAGCATTGTGGTCACTTTCTTACAGTGATTGCTTGTTTGGCAAGCCATGGTTTATTACTTTATTCCATTTTTGCTTGATCGCATTGTGCTTGTTCCATATACATTACAAGTTTTCTGCATACAATGATTTTATTGTGTTTTAGGAGATGTTTTGGTTTATGGTTCAAGAGCTTCACAAATTCTAAAGTTAGGTGTGAGTGAGTTTTCCAAATGTTCCCAACTCACACGTTAAGTTTAGAGTTTGTTTTAGGGTTTTGTCACGGAATAGCCAAAGGGGGAGATTGTAAAGTTAAATTTAATCAACCATCTTCTTGACTTTATTCCATGCCAAATTTGCTTGTATTTTAGCATTTAGTAACCTTGTATTTAGGTGGGAATCTTGTAAAGGTAGTAAGTGAGAGAGTGTGAAGAAATGCTCTAGATTGTGCAAAGAAATAGGGACTTACGACTGGATCTCGCAGGTGGCTCGCGGCTTGCAAGTTGCCAGAAGGTGCACACGTGCCAAGCATGCCAGAAGCTAAAGAGTCGCGCCAACTATTGCACTATAGGACAAAAGTTCCAGGCTGGTTAGGCAGTTAGCTCGCGGCTTAAACTCACGACTCAACCCAGTCGCGAGGTCAAGTCGCCAAAACACCCTGTTTGGGAAAAACTGACGTTTCACATTCCATTCTTACCCTAGTATAAATACCCCTCATTCCTACGAAATGTAGAGAGCTTCTAGAGAGAATTTTGAGAGAGAAACCCTAGAGAAAAATAAGATTGACTCATCCACAATCTTCACCTAAGAGACTCTTCAAATTCCTCCACTCTCTTCCTCTCTATTGATACATCCTTGAGAGGTTCTTGACCAAATCCTTTTCTCACCATACCTACGTCTGTGAGAAGGTTCTTTTAGTGCTAAGGGAAGCAGTTTGGAAGGGACCAATGACTATTGGTTGATGCTATGGTTTATAGCGGAATTCGGTAAGCTAGAAAAGAAAAAGGATCGGCGCAACCTCATTGGAGCAAGAAGCTTAGAGGGCTTAGGTACCTAGGTAGATTAGGCTTGGAGGGTCTATTGTTGTTCATGTATCCCAACTATATTTTCTAGTGGATTATTGACTGCTTGGAAGGCAGCGAAGAGGTTTTACGCCGAGGACTTCGGTTTCCTCTTCGATAACACATCGTGTGTTGTCCTTATGTTTGCATCTCTCTTCCCTTTATCTTTACCATCTAATTATTGCTATGATTGTGATTATTTATAGTTTAGATTGTTTATCAATTCTATTATAAGCTTGATTATCATTTTTCCCACATACATTGTTTGATATAAAGTTTGAATTGGTAATTTATTGTTTGGGGGTCTAAACGTTCATAGTGTTTTTAATGCTATTTGAACATTCACCTTCACCTTCACCATCTTCTCGGCACACCCAGCCCCCTTCTCCTCTTGCGAATTGTGTAATTACTATAAAGGGATCCCAGTGACGGGCATTCCTGCTCGGCCTGCTTCTTTTGGTCGATTTGCTCTTTCTTCCAATTGACTATGGCGACTAAGCATTGTTTGGCCGCCTGCTGGCTTCCTCGTACCACAGTGATACCTTGATCGGTAGGGAACTTGACTTTTACGTGTACAGTGGACGGGATAGCCCCCATTGCATGGATCCATGGCCTTCCTAGTATTGTCGTGTATGGGGAGAAGGAAGCAACTACTATGAATGTTACCACTACCTCCTTGCCTTCCATATTCACAGGTAGAGAAATCTGCCCCTCAGGAACTACCACTTTACCGTCGAACCCAACCAAGGGCGTACTATACTTTGAAAGATCCTCGTTCCTGAACCTGAGCCCCTTGAATAGGTCCGGATACATAACGTCAGCCCCGCTTCCCTGGTCTCTCATTATTCTCTTCACAATGAAGCCGCCTATTTGGGCCACGACTATCAATGCGTCGTCGTGCGGCTGAACCGTTCCTTCAAATTGTTATTGTCGAAAGCGATCAGTTCTCGCGTGGGCTTCATCTTCTTTTTGGGCGGTAGCACGTCTGAGCTTCCTTCCACTGATACCACGGTCAACACCTCTTTCCTTCCTACCGCGGTGAGGCTCTTTGGGGCAGCATGGATAACTTCAATTATCCCAAAAGGGGGTGGGAGGGGATTCGCCCTCTGTGGGGCGTCTTGCCCTGTTCCTCGGTCCCCTGCATCCATCACAAACTCCTTTAAATGCCCAGCCTTGGCCAGCTGCTCGAGATTATCTCTCAACACTTGGCATTGCTCGGTAGTGTGGACCTTATCCTTGTGGTAAGTGCAGTACAAATTCTGATTCCTCCTAGACGGGTCACCTCCCATCTTGTTCAGCCACTTAAAGTACGACTCGTGCTTAAACTTGTCTACAATCCTATGCACTAGCTCCTTAAATGTTACATTCACCTCCTCTACCTGTGCTTTTGGTTCCTGAATCCTCAAATTCCCTCGGATCCTGGGTGGGTAGTTGTTTTGCTGAGGACGATTTATCGCAAGCACTTTACCTCTGCTTTGTAGCCAGTCGTCTTCCAACCGTTTGTATTCTTCGATGCACCTCATCAGTTGTCTCATGTCCTCGGGGGGTTTCTTAGTCAATGATTTCCTTAGTTCTGAGTCCTCGGGCAACCCCATTCTGAAAGTGCTTGCAGCAATCTTTTCGTTCCCTCCGCCGATCTTATTGTAAAGCTTCCAGTACTGGCCAACATAGCTATGAAGGGTTTCCCCCACCCTCATTTTCATGGACAGCAATGCGTCTACCGATTGTGGCACCCGGCTACAAGTTACAAACCGGATCCCAAACTCCTGTATTAGCTCGGCGAAGTTATGGATGGTGCCTTTCTGTAACACATTAAATCATCTTAGAGCGGTAGGGCTAAGGCTTGAGGGAAAAACCTTACACATCAGTGTGTCATTATGGGTATGCAGAGACATCATCTGGATATAGTGACTGACATGCTGTACCGAGTCAGTTTTCCTATCATAAGAGTTGAATTGAGGGCGCGTGAACCTATCCGGCATTGGGGCCCGCTCGATGCCAGCCGAAAATGGAGACCTGGCAGCTCTCCGTAGGGCACGGCTCATTGTATCCATGGCTGCATTATGGGGCCGTTGCTCTTCTGGGGAATCCAAACCTCTGTCTACATATTCTCGTGACCGCGAATGATCTCAGCGTTGATGGGATTCCTGCAAATGCGAACGTTCCCTTTGCCGGTGAGATTCTCATGAACGAGATCGTTCTCGGCAGTGGTTGTGTCTGGATTGATTGGATCCCGTCTCGTGACGATCTTCTCGGGTATTGGACCTTCTTTCTCGGTTGTCTCAATCCTTTCTGCGGTTCTTGTTCTCCACTTCCAACTCCAGATCTCTCACCAACCTGCGCAGCCGCTCAAGCTCTTCATCCCTATCGTCGAGTTGCCTATGCCCTGAAGCAACGGCTACCATTCGCTGCATTTGGTACGACCCTTCTTTGAGGCCAGACCTCTCCTGCTCCCGTTCGTGATTCCTATCTTCGTGCCTCTTTTGCCTCTGTTCTCGCCAGGAGGATCTCCGAGAAGATTCCATTGAACCACTTTCAGCATCACTCCTAGAACGTCTCCCGGACATCCTCTCGCATGTGAGTCTCGGCGAAACCACGGCTTTGTAGGAGATTCCCACAGATGGCACCAATTGTGCGCACCGAATGAGAGGCAAATGGGCTTGGCCTCACTTGGGCTAACAACTTATTTGAAAAGTGGGTTTAGGATTTCCCACGATGGGTGGTCCTCGGCACAGAGACTCTATAAGGTCCTATTTCTGTTTTCTCTCCCTCTCTCTCTCTATCACCCTTTTCTCCTTTCTCTTTATTTCTGGTGAACTTTTTCCAACCCCTTTTTTTGTTCCAACTTCTCATATTTATAGCTCAAGGTCAGTGGAGAGATCATGATTACTCCTATGGTTAGTGCAAAGGGAGGTCCAATACCTTTGATTATAAGTGGGTGGTTAGGTAGGAGTGGAACGCAGTAAGAATGACCTTGGAACTTGGTTCCCACTCCCACAGAAATGCTCGGCGGAAGTGTTAATGATAGACTACCAAGTATGTAAGGGATGGGATGTTCGGACGACATTAATTCTCTATTGCTCGGTAAAGGTTTGTTGAGCAATGGTTAGGTGGCAAAACTTGGGCTCTCATTTTGTACGGGCTTGGGCTGCGCGCTTGGGTATTAGAGAGGTTGGATTCATGGGCCGCACCTTCACATTAGGGTCCTGGGCCCAAGTGGGTATGGGTACAAATCGCCGTACAATAACATTTTCATAATAAATCTTAGGTGGTAAATTGTTACTAGTTTTAAATTTGGCTAACCACTTTTAACTGTGTATTTAAAAAAAAAAAACAAAAAACAAAAAAAAATAAAAAGCCAATTGAAGAAAATTCTGCCTAAAAAAATGAAATTTGGCTCACCAAATTTGATTAAACAAAAAAAGAAGTCTAGGAACACAACAAAATGTAACACAAAAAAGAATCCTAGGAACACAACAAAATGTCACAACATTTTTGCAATATTTTTTTATTTCCAATTGTGGTAGGTCTCAATTTGATATTATTATTTTATTTTTTACGTCCACAACATTTTTACAATAAATCTTCAGTGAAGAATTATTAATGGTTTTAAAATTATGCATTAAAAGAAAACAAATAAAATGACAACACAAGAAAATTGTGTGAAACAGTGATATTTGGCTCACCCAATTTGACTATACTAAAAAAGAAGTCTAAAAATACAATAAAATATCACAACATTTTCACAATACCTTCATTTTTAGGATCCGAGTAATTTTTTTTTTTTTTAATTTGAGAGAAATGCTACATCCATAACATGTTTAGAACAAATTCTAAATGACAAGTTGTTATTGGTTTTAAACTGAGCGCACTATTGATATCACTTTTTTATCCATTAAAAATATCTTGCCACATAAAATTTGTTGTGAAATTATTGTGAAAATGTTGTGGACATAGCATTACTCCTTAAAGTTCAAAATCAAGTAAATTTTCCCTTAATATTTTGGAAAATAGCAAAAATGTTATATTGTATTTCTCTCAGTTAAATCCTAATGAAAACTTATGATTCTTAAAATATTTATTTTGTAATGTCTAAAATATTTTCACTAAATTTTAACATTTCAAAAATTTTCTTCACGTATTTTGAGTTTTATATGGTAGTAATTCTCAATTTCTTATTTTATTATTTTATTTTGACTTTTAAAAAATAACACCTCGATAATTGTAAGAATGTATTGTGTCAGTGTAACTGTATATGTACATATAAATATTTAAAAGAAAAGACAAAAAGAGTACAAGCAAAACCGGTGTACTGTGAGAAAAAAAAAATGCCAATAAACAGTGCAGATTGTTAAATAATTGTAAAAATATTGTAAAAATTTGTTAAAATAGTGTAACTATATATACACATATAAATAATAAATATTTAAAGGAAAACCCACCAAAAAAAAAAAAAAAATACAAACAACACCGGCGAAGAAAAAAAAACCCTGATGAACAGTGCGCACGGGTTGAACGAACCAAAGCACCGTACAGTATTACTGTTTGCGCATTCGCGCTTTTTATACATAGATAATCACCACATAGTAGAGACTAGAGAGATTTATCTGAAGAAGTACCAAGGAAAAAAAAAATGAGGAGCATCAGGTCTATTTCCATAGTGGTTCCAGGCGAGCCTACTCCAAGTGGCCTTTTACGGCTCCCTGAGACTGATCAAGTGGCGCAATGGACTCATACACCACTCATATACATTTACAGAGCCAAGTCCAATAACACCACCATCCCATTTTCATTTGAGGCAATGAAAAATTCCCTAAGCCGTGCTTTGGTTCACTTCTACCCGTTGGCCGGCCGGCTACACTGGATTGAAGGTGGCCGTCTAGAACTTGATTGCAATGCCATGGGAGTGCAACTATTGGAAGCTTGTTCTGAAGCAGAATTGGATGAACTTGGTGATTTTGCACCAACCGATGTAGTGCGAGATCTCATCAGTCATCCCAAAGGTTGATTATACTACTCCAATAGAGGAGTGGCCATTGTTGCTTGTATAAGTGACAAGATTTCGCTGTGGTGGCCTTTGTGTTGGAGTGGCAATATCCCATACCATGGTTGATGGACAATCTGCAATTCACTTCATCAACTCATGGGCAAAGTTGTCTCGGGGATATGATCTGGAGGACGTTGATATGCCATTTCTTGATCGAACTGTTTTGAGATCAAGTGAACCGACTCCACGCTTTGATCACATAGAATATACCACAAAGCCACCGGTCTTGATTGGGAGGATGGATGCGAATGAAGAAAGAAAGAAGGAAACTAGTGTGACCTTGTTAAAACTTACAAGGGAGCAAGTGGAGGTTCTAAAGAAGAGAGCCAATCAAGACGTCGTCGGGGTAACAACAATAAGGCCCTATTCTAGATATGAGGCCATTGCCGGCCACATATGGAGATGTGCATGTAAGGTACGTGCAGTTGATAGTCATAATAGTCAATCAACAAGAGCTCGCCTTGGAGTTGACATTCGTAATCGGTTAAAGCCATCTCTCCCTGAAAGATATTTTGGGAATGCAATTTCTGCTACTGTGACACCAATATGTCTCTATGAAGACCTCTTGTCCAGACCATTGAGTTATTCTGCTGGGAAACTAAGGGAAGCCATTGAGAGAATGGATGATGAGTATATAAGATCTGCTCTTGATTTTATATCAAGCCAGAAGGATGTGAGTGGGCTAAGGTCTAACTTTCACATTCAACGATACGGAACTTTCCTAGGGAACCCTAACATTTTTCTTGGCAGCTGGATAGGTCTACCAATCTACGATGCAGATTTTGGATGGGGAAAGCCTATATATGTAGGTCCTGGGTTGCTAAATATGGATGGTAAATCATTCATTGTGCCAAGTCCCACTCCTGATGGTTCTCTCACTATAGCACTTAGTTTGCAAGCGCAATACATGGATTCTTTCAAAAAAATCTTTTATAAGGATATTAGTGTCAGCCCAGCCAAGTTATGATCATGATATACCTAATAATAGCTGTAAAATGCAATGGAAAATTCAAAATCTTCAAAGGCTTTGAGGTTGATGGCTAAGATGTATTGATGTTTATCATGTGTGTTTCTATTTTCAGTACTTAATTAATGTGGTTATTTTGCTCTTTTTTCTGAGTTCTACCCTCTATGCCATCTGCATCGATGTTTCCAACACCGTTTTACATGGACTGAATTTTGCATAAAGCATACAAAATAAATTTAAATTACGCACCCACTCATCAGTAATGATGAGATTCTAGTCTTCAATCCCCTCCACCTTCTTTAATTTCATGGGTAGGGACAATCCAATATTAGTGTGAGGGTGGAGAGAGCCTGGTCGTCTTTTCAAAACCATTCAAGAACTAGAGTGCAAGTGCAATCAAAGCTGTACCCCATCAACTTTATAATCATTTGGTTCAGTTATGGTGGTCATGATCAAAGCTGTACCCCGTCAACTTTATAATCATTAAACGCTGGATAGGCTTACAAGTATTTCAAAGACCGAGCAATCAAGCTGAGCTTAGTAACGTGAACTTGTAACAAAATTAAACTTTAAGGTAGTTAAAAATATGATTAAATTAGCTTGGTTGGGACAACGTGTTGGGTTAATGTGAATACTTATTCAAGAAAAAGACCAAGCAACCAACAATTTAGTTTTGACATAATAAAACAATTAATCATTAAATAAAATTCTAACATTCCCCCACATTTTTTTTTTTTTTGAGAAAGAACATTCCCCCACTTGAGTCATATGATTAAGTTGGAATTTCGAAATATCTTGTTTTAAGAATTTCAATAATCATAGTATGAGCAATGACAACTTTAAGAAAATTTTTTTTTTTCCAGATAATAAGTGTAAATTAAACAAAATTTAATATTAAAAAAAAAACTTGAATATATCGAGTTATCGACACACAAAAACATGTAAATACATAAAGTTTTACAATTTCATTTTACGAGTTTTCAAATTTTGAAATCATTATAAGATAGTTCATTATTAGTTGTCATTATTTATTGTCAATGTGGGTAGCTGTGACTATTTTATTTTTTTAATATTGTACAATTAATATTTTTATTTTAATGCAGTTGTCATTATCTATTTTATATTGTTTTTTATAAAAATATTTTAAACTAAATGACAAAACTCAATCCACTAGCACAGTATTAAATTGATCCACACAACCATATTCATCAAAACATTGATGTGCATGAAATATATACAATAAATTACTCACATATCTACATATTTAGCTTAACTTTTATGTTATTTTGTGACTGATTATATAATATCTTTGTGTTGCAGGTAACAAGGGCTTTACATGCAAAGTGGGGTTAGGCCAATTGAATCAAACCAACTTACATCCAGTCAGGCATGAATTCAAGAGAAGACCAATCCAATTAAATTTAAGTCCAATTGGAGCAAGGAATCAAAGGAAGTTTGCACCAAATCCAAGTCCAATTTGGATTAGGATTCCAATCTGCACATCAGTTAGTATTTTTAGCATAACTTTCGGCTCAGATGTCCAATCGAGATGATTCAAGTTGGGCTGGAAATTTAACTTAAAGGGCTACAACTTTGTAGTTCACCAAAAGCCCAAATTCTGACGTTAAATTGGCTAAAATCGTCGGTTAAGTGAAGCTTAAAAATTTGGGATTTTCTCCAAATGGGAATTCAACTTGTAATAGGATTTTTTGACCTATTTAAAGGTTTTTTAGGGAAAATTTCAGGGCTGAGGCTAGTGCTAGGGCTGGGGGATGAACATAGAGAGTTGCGGCCACCTCTTCCATGATAGTTAGTTTTAATTATTTTTCTAGTTTAATGTTTAGTATTTTATTTTTGTGTTTTCTTTCAATTACTATGAGTAGCTAAATTTATAATTAGGTTTGAAGATGAAACCTTGTTAAAGATTATCAGTAATATTTATGTGATTTGATTTTTCCCACAATAGTTGTTCTTTAATGATTTAAATTGTTCTTACTTTATATCAATTGACTAAGATGAGATTCTAGATATGAGTTCAATCATGTTTTTCTCATAATTTAGGATTTGTCTTAATTAATTGAATGCTTGGTTTATTAATTCTTGATTATAAAGTTGGATATTGCTTGTGATTTGTCTGTCAATGGATACAATTTATGATTTAATTTCTAGAATTGATATATCTTGTGATTTTTTTGGTTACGGATACAATTGATGATTTGATTTTATACTTGAGAAGTGAAGAAGAACATGCTTTTGATTTTTAAAATAAGGATTTTAATGAGAATATTTTCCATGATAGCAAGATTGATTTCTAGATTATCATGTAGTGGTTGAGAAAAATTAATGATCATAAATATATGCTGATATGACTTACAAGGCGGATTCCAAAACCTTAATTCCTTTTTCTAGATTGTTTACATCTATTTACTGCTTTATATTATATCTTTGCTTAGTTTAATTATTTTGTTAGTATATTTAATTTCAAACAACCAATTTTTATTAAACTAGATTATGATTAATCTGGTTAAGATTTGATTTAATATTCCTACGTTCATTCAAGTCCCTGTGGGTTCGACCTCGTTCTTGTCCAACTATACTTCGGTACGGTTCGTACACTTACGATTACTTTAAAATTTCACAACAAACATAAATAATACACTAAGAGATCGTTTGGCTGGCGCGTTAGAGTAGCATGTTTGACATCTGCGTTTTCCTCTGCCGTGGAACCCAGCTACAGTAGCCAAACTTTAACGCCCAAAAGAAAATGCTAAAACGCAAATTGGAAAGAGCACAATGCACCATTTCATTAACGTTTGTGTGTTCTCAAAGCACAAAACGCTGCGTTCACAAAAGGGGTTAAACCACTACTGTTCACAAACTTTCTGCACTTGTTGAAGCAAAGTGACCAAAACAAAAACGTGATCTCCAACGGTAACTCTTGAGCGATTCCTTTCTTCCTCTCACCAACTGTGCACAGATGGAGTCAATTTCCATCAATGCCCCGTACTCCTCGTCTTCAATGAGAGGCACCTACCCACCATCCCGCAATAAACCATCAACAGTCACACTGAAACACGGTAAAAATGCTCCCACGGAGAACAAAATAACCCATTCCTTCGTGCTTCGCTCGACCTCAGCTGCTCTTCGCTTGGGACGTCGTGGCCACCACAGGAAATCTCTGCACAAACAGGTACTGTTCTGCCAAACGTTTCATACCTTTTGGTCTACTGATGTCTGGTTATTTTGTTTTCCATGAACACACTTCAATCTGTGGTTTTGTACAAAAATTGTGTGTAATTTTAGTTCAATGTTTGTGTGTTATTTTTGTGTTTTCCATGACATTAGTATGTAGGTTTCTCTCTGCTTCATTTTATTTTGGGTGTTTCTCACAAGTGTAGATGTAATGGGACCATAGTTGTGAGTTTACTTTGCATTTTCCATGACTCATGCATAACTGAAAACTGATATGCATACAAACTATTCGTTGAAATGCCTGAATGAGTATAGAAGGAAGTTGTAGCAAATATGAGTAAGGGAAAATCGAAGGCTGATGATAATGAAGAGAGAATTGGGTGGAAAGATCCTAGGGAAGTAAAAGCTTTTTGTGATTTTTTTGCTACTCAAGTCCTAGACGGCAAGAAGCATCAAGGATTTTTGAGAAAGGAAGGGGTTGATGCAGTGATTGAGTAGTTGGCTGAAATGGGTAAAGTGGTGACTCACGCGCAGTATAAAAACAAATGGGATCATCTGAAAATTCAATGGAAGGCTTGGAAGGAGTGTTTTGATGAGACTGGGTTGGGTTATGATCCTGTAACTGGGGTTATGCAGGCCACTGATGAGTGGTGGACCCGAAAGATTCAGGTTAGTTCACACAACATAATTGTGAAAAAACTCTGTTATCTACAACTAATATTGTGTTCTAACTACCGGTTGTCCACGTGTAGGCATGTCCCAAGGCGTTAACCTTTAAAAACAAACCTTTGCCGAATATTAAATCCATGGAAATAATGTATGAAGGATCGGTTGCAATGGGAAAAAATGCATTCTGCTCGAGTGGTGAAATACCAATTGAATTATCTGAAGGGTCTGGGGATTCCACTGATAGCAAAGAATTTGTTGTCCCCCAATGTGAACCCTTTGCGAACTTAGTTGACCCAATGGATGTTGAAGGCCCAGCATCATCCAGAGCAAGACCGGCAATGAATAAGGGGAAAGGCTTGGCAAGCGGTGTCCAACTTTTTAGGGGAATTTGCAAGAAACCAAGAAAGAAGCGTTCAACCATTCAAGACATGTCTAACTCTTTGAAGAGCATGTCAGACGTTATTGTTGAAAGTAGAAGTGTTAGTACTCATAATACAACATTTCGCACCGTAGCAGCTAATGAGATGCAAGCAATAATGGACACGGTGTTGAGTCTTCCTGGGGTGCAAGTGGGTGATCGCCTTCATATGTTCAGCACCTTCTTCTTCATGAATAACGTAGACGGTAGGAACATGTTTGCAGCTAATGTTGAGAGGAAGGAGGTCCAGCTAAGGTGGCTAGAGAAGCAGTACGAATTGAACCCTCAATTTCATTTTTAGACCGGAAAGGGGCTTGTCTACAGCCCGGGTTGCTTATCTTTATGTACCTCTTAGTATTGTAGTGATCGGATTATCTTTATGTACCTCTTGCAGTCTTTTCTTTTCTTTTTTCTTTTTTGTATTGGCATAAACTATATGCTTGCCATGGGTGTGTATGTAAAACAGTGGTTACTAATTACTTGTCATCTTCTATATGCTTACTTCCTCCTTTTTCTTATGCTAGTGTTTATAATTGTCATATCTAATTACTTGTCATCTTCTATATGCTTACTTGCTCCTTTTTCTTATGCTAGTGTTTATAATTGTCATATGTAACTAAGATATTTGTCACTAATTAAACCATAATTCTAATTGCATCAATTTCTACTCCATAGTTTGAATATAAAACTGCATGAAATTATTTTTTTGAAATATTCACTGTTTACATTGATATGATTATTTTTATATTCAGGTGAGAATTCATTTTTGGTGAGCACTTTCCAAGCTCATGTCAAAGATAGACTTGGTGGTGAGAAATCATAGGGGAATTTTCAATTGTGATGCTTGCGGATTGTTAGTCCTCTGTGTGTGTGTGTGTGTGTGTTTTGTTAACTATCCAGGTTTGTGTAGCAGCTTTGATGGAGTTTAAATCATGAAAAATGTATTCCTTATCACAGCTATTTGTATTTGTGTTTCTATTTTTGAAACTGGGTAGAATGAGTAATTAGTTCAATTACTCAAAAACTTATCAAACAAAAAGCTAAATTGCAGTGAAATATCTAACTTTGCCTGAAATAAATTGTAGTGAACTTTGCCTCTTTTTTTTTTTTTTTTTTTTTTTTTTTTCTTGTTGGGTACAAAAGCACCCAGGAACTTAAAAGGTACTGTTTACGGGTACTGTTCACACAGCCCGTGA
>NW_027070629.1:3777-51477 GCF_002906115.3 Quercus suber | reverse complement strand
TTTGACATGCTCAATTGCATTCCCTTTCCTCCCTTCATATATAGTGAAGGTGGGAGTCTCATATTTCTCCTGATATGGGTTGCTTAGTAACTAAGCTGGGTATGATAGCCTACGAACAAAGTGCCTTGGTTTCCTTGGATGGCTAACCCTTTCCCTTTCTAGTAAAGTAGTGAGATAAGATAATGTAACAAACTGAGGAAGAGAGGCATTCTGTTCACTAGATTGAGGATTTCCAGTGGCTGATCCCCTCTCCTACTGTATTCTAGGATTTGGACCTTCATGTAACAGCTGGGGTGTTAGCCTTTGAGTCTCTCTCAAGACTCTTAAAGATTTAGCAAGTTCGAACTGAGCTTGTTGCATTCCTTGTAACATCTCCAAGATTAAAGAGAATCGATGTTCAGAACCCTCTTAGTTAACTTCATGTTGGTCAGCGTGTTCTCCTTGTGGAGCAGGACTGTGATGGCTTTGTGCTGCTGGAGGGTTGGTGTTTTTAGTCCCTTCTTGCTAGCTATTCTGCAACCTAGAAGGCATGGTGAACTCTTGGTTTCAGTAGGCTCCCTAGTGGAGTCACCAAAAATGTTAGGGGTGGAAAAGTCTTCCTTTCGACAAATGAGATTTGTGTGGGGTTGGAGGCCTAAATCAAAACTCGACAATGGGCTTGAATGTTCTGACTTGGTATTAAATGCTGATTGTCCTCAGCTAATGGGATTGGAGCAGGTATTAGGCTAATGATCTTGGTTTTGCTGCTGCTAGAATCAAAGCTTCCTAGGGCAGATTGTATCACCCCAAGCCAAGTGTCAATATTGGAGCCCTTTGCTAGGAACTATGCTGGAGATCCCTTTGGTGCCCTCCAAACCAATTTCCCTAAGTTTCCCCATTTGTGGTTCATGTGCTTGGTCCATGAACTAGATAGTACACGTTTTTGGCATGATAATGAACTGATTTCAAGTTGTTCCAAAAGCTTTCATGGCTTAGTTATGGTTGCCCTTAATCCTTGACCGAATGGGTTGGAGAAGAAAGGAAAGACAGATGGCTAAAGCTTCCCAGCTTTATGTCATGTCATCTTAGCTTTGTGTCACATGAGAAATGATGGAAATCAGCTTGGCAAGAAGGGTTTAACCCCTGCTGGACATGTGTCATTTTTTGATCTGATTGGACAAGTTGAAACTGATGGCAATGGGCCCCAGTTGTCAGGTTGTGCTGAAACTTGACTGGCTAACTCATGTGAGCTTCAGCTGCTAGGATTTGTATGTGAGCTGGACTGGCTCAGCTGGGCCTTGTAATTGAGCTTCTTTGGGCTTGGTCAACCTTACAAAATGAATAGTTTGCGATGAGTGACATACATGGGCTTTTATAAATTTTGTAAGAGTAGAATTTTTTGAGGGGTGAGTAATTATATATCCCATGAGTTAAGGACTTTAGTATATGTAAAATAGGTGCCAAAATAATATTGGGTTTTGTAAGATAGGTGTCAAAATAGTATTTAGGCTTTGTAAAATTGGTGCCAAAATAGTATTGGGTTTTGTAAAATAGGTGCCAAAATAGTATTTGGGCTTTGTAAGATTTTGCAAAAATATTGTCGTGTAGCAACGGGCTTTAGAGGTGCCGTATAGCAACGGGCTTTAGGGTGCAGTGTAGCAACGAGCTTTTAGAGGTGCTATGTAGAAACGGGCTTTTAGAGGTGCCATGTAGCAATGGGCTTTAGGGTGCCATGTAGCAATGAGCTTTAAAAGTGCTATGTAGCAACGGGCTTTTAGAGGTACCGTGTAGCAACGGGCTTTAGGGTGCAGTATAGCAATGAGCTTTTAGAGGTGCCGTGTAGCAATAGGCTTTAGGGTGCCGTGTAGCAACAGGCTTTAGAGGTGCCGTGTAGCAATGGGCTTTTAGAGATGCTGTGTAGCAACAGGCTTTATAAGAGAGTTTTATTGGGCGTTTTGGGTTTTGCCCACAAATTAAATGATTTTGGGCTTTTTTGTGGAGATAGTGTAATTTTGTGGCCTAATTTTGGTAGTAATGTGATAAGTATTTTTGTGTAAAACCTAAGTGGGATAATATGTAGGATATAATGGGTAGTATTTGTGAGAGGGTCCAAGGTAATTTATGGGGCTTATATAGGGAATATTTGTGGGAGCCTAAGTTGGGTAATAATATGGAGAATATTTGGGTAATATGTGGGAAATATTTATGTGGACTCAAAATAGTTTATGGGCTTGTGTGGGTATATTTTGGTGAGTAGGCTAATAAGATTAGGGCCCGAAAATTTGTATCTCAACAAAATTTAAAATCAAGCAATTTTCCCTTAATATTTTGGAAAAGATCAGCAAATATATTATATTGTTATTCTCTCAATTAAACCCTAATGAAAACTTATAATTCTTAAAATATTACATTTTTTAATGTCTAAAATACTCCTACTAATTTTAACATTCCAAAAATTTTCTTTACATATTTTTAATTTTAGATGGTAGTAATGCTTAGAAAGCTGGAATAATGATATAAAGTGTTTTATTTATTACCTAGAAACATTGATTTTTCTAGGCTTAAATCTTCAAAAATTATAATTTATTTTGGAAAATTCAACGAAACATGCCTTTTGTTATTCTTCATTTTTCTTTTCTTTTTTTCTTTTTGCCTAAAATGGTTGTTCATTAAAAACTAAGTAAGCTAAACATTGCACCTAGACTCATGTAGAATGATAAAAAAGAAAGTATAAATGAAAAAAGTTTCATTGTGTATAGTTGAAGGTATTTGATAAAAAGTTTCAATTGTAATATATGATATCATTCATTATGAAAATTTAAATATTGTGACAATGTCTTAGTAAAACTCAGTTGCTTATTGTTGGAAGATGATGATATTAGTTATCATTCTTAGAAGTTTTTAGTGAGTGAATATTGTCTTTCGCAAATAAGTACTAAGAAACTATTATAGTAAAATAGATATTCATATATTAAATAGCTACTCTAACTTTGTATGTCATATACATTTTTATGATATATAATTTTATACTTCTTCAAATAAAAATTTTATCTTCGTTTTCTCACTATAGAGGTAGCATGTGCCTTACACGTGCCACTCTGACTAGTATATATATATATATAAAGAGTCAATCCTTCTAGCTATAGTGTTTTTAGTTTATTCAACTCTGCACTGTTCACTAGCCCTTTTTTTTTTTTTTTTCTTGTCAGTTAAACTTTTTTGTTTTTTAATTTTTTATAGACATATGGATTGTTAGTTACCCGATCTACATATAATAGTTGGTAACACAACAAATTGTCACAATTATTGAGGAGTTAATTCTTTATAGGTCAAAAAAAATATCATAATGGAACCAACTACAACTAAAAATAAAGGAATTGTGAAAAAAGAAAAGAAAAAAGGAAAATAGAAGGTGATACATTAACAACATTTTTTCACAACACTTTCTATATATAAAAAGAGTGAATGAGAAAAGTTACAGTAGCTTTGCTACAATAGTTTTGGTTTGTTTAATTTTCACTATTTCGTTATATTAGTATCTTAGTTTTGGTTTGTGAATGAGTAAAGTTACAGTATATTTGTTATATTATTTTTGGTTTGTTCAATTTGCATTGTTTCACATTATAATAAAATATTAACACAACAAATTGGCACAATATTTTCACAATTGTTGAAGTGTTAATTCTTTATAAATCAAAATAAAGTAATAAAATATCATACTGGAACCAACCACAACTAAAAATGAAGGTATTGTGAAAAAAGAAGTGTTACATCCACAATATTTTTCACAACAAATTATAGGAGGTAAATTTTTATTGGTTCTAATTTGAACTTAACAATGAAACTACTTTTTTACCCACCAATAACAACCTGCAACAACATACTACTTATGATTTGTTGTGAAAATGTTAAGACATCTTGTTATTGTCACAATATTTTCAAAACTGCTAAGCTGTCAATTCTTCACAAGTCAAAATAAAATATAACAAAATTATAAAGCTATTATAAAAATGTTGCCATTTTTTTGTGTTTTTAGAAATTTTTTGTTGATTTAGTCAACTTTGTTGAGCTAAAATTCACTGTTCACATATAATTTTTTTGGGTTGACTTTTTGTTTTTTTTTGTTTTTATTTATTTACACACCATTTTAAGTAAAAACATATAGTTTTACAAACACAAAAAAAAAAAAAAAAAAAAAAAAAAAAACAAACAAACAAACAAACAAACAAACAAAACAAAAACAAAAACTTAAGATAAAAAACACTTTTCATCCCTTATGTTCGGGGTAGTTTACAATTTATCCTTAAACTTTAAAATCAAGCAATTTTTTCCTAAATATTTTGAAAAATAGCAAATATGTCATATTATTATTCTCTCAATTAAACCCTAATTAAAGTTTATAATTCTTAAAATATTTCTTGTATAATGTCTAAAATACTCCTACTAATGGTAGTAATTCTTGGAAAGTTGGAATGATGATATAAATTATTTTATTTGTTATCTAAAGAACAACGATTTTCTAGGTTTAAATTTTTGAAACTTTTAATTTATCAAATGGAAAATTCAATGACATGTGCCTTTTGTTATCTTTTTTTTTTTTTTAATAGCAAAACTTAGTTTTTTATTGTTGGAAGATGATGATATTTGTTATCATTCTTAAAAAATTTTGGTGAGTGGATATATTGTGTAGGGACTGGGTTTGAGCGCTTCTGTCGTTGAGTGAGTGGACTCAAATCCAGTTAGCCCAATACAATGAATTTGTAGAGAATGGGTTCAAGAACTAGGCCCTAGCACGCGAACAACGTCCAATTTGGTATTGGCCACCATCGAACGTAGATGAATCGAAATTATCTTAGGAAGTCTGTCCTCGGCCCGGTCCGAGGAGCTTGGTGGTAATATTTTTTCCCATCCGAATCATCCCCTCTTCATTGGTCTGTTCTTTATGTTATATAGTCCTTTTTTGGACGATCCTTGCCTTCCACTTGTTGATCATCCAAGCTTATACCTGACTACATGTCCCATTAGCTACCTCACCAATCCTCCTGTTAGTTGCAGTAACCCAGGCAGCACTGTTCATGGGTCATTTCCCCATTAATGCGACTAGAATGCTAGTAGTGGGCATTTATTGGGGAGGTGACAGTTTTCCCTTGAACTGCCCCTCCATCGTGCTTCCATGACTGATTCTTTGTACTTGTCTTTTTCTTGGGATGCGTGAGGAGGCCACCTCCGGTGGCGTGCTACTCTCCTTTCTATGATCTCGGCTCGCCGAGGACGCGGTCGTTCGTGGCAATGTTCCTTGGCAACTTGGGCCTTCGATGTTCATCCTCGGACGCTCATTTATCCTCGGCATGGGCCTTGGCCCAAATATAAAGTGGGCTAAGGTTGCCAGATTATTTGGCCCCACATATTGCTTTTAGCAAAAAAGTATTAAAAACTATTATAGTAAAATAGATATTTATATGTTAAATAGCTACCCTAACTTTGTTGTTAATCAAAATTCTTATATGAATGAGACTAACTGTTTATGACATAATTATCAAAATTCTTAAAATTAATATTTCTTTTGATTAATGTAAATCTCTATGTATTTTTAAAAATCAAATGATTTATATTTTTGTTTTGTGATATAAATAAAATCTAGAATTTACCTTAATCACTACTCTTTTTCCATGGCTTGCACATGTTGTCCTAACTAGTCTACATATAAAAAGTGTGATTGAGTAAAGCAACTATGCATTTGGTTTATTTAGGTCACACTGTTCCATTGGCCTTTTTTTTTTTTTTTTTTTTTTTTCTATATATAAAAAGAGTAATTTGGGTTTGTTCAAGTGGGACTATTTCACTAGCCCTTTCCTTTTGCCTTTTCTGTTTTTTTTTTGGTTAATATCGCCAGTTGAACTCTGTTAAAACAACAAATTGCCACAATATTTTCACAATTTTTAGAGGTGTTAGGTCCTTATAGGTCAAAATAAAATAATAAAAATATCATACTAGGACCAACCGCAACTAAAAATAAATGTATTGTGAAAAGAAAAAAAAGTGTCATATGTACAACATTTTTCACAACATTTTCATAACAAATCATAGGTGGTACATTGTCATTGGTTCTAATTTAAACTTACCAATAAACTTAATTTTTTCCCCCACCAATAACATTCCGTAAGAACCTAATACTTATGATTTGTTGTGAAAATATTATGGATATAACATTTTTCTTGTGAAAATGTTAAGACATCTTGTCATCATCATAATATTTTCATAGTTGTTGAGGTATAAATTCTTTATAAGTCAAAGTAAAATATAACAAAATTATAAAGATAATATGAAAATGTTGTGTCATTTGGTTGTGTATCTAGAAATTGTTTTTTTGGGTTTAGTCAATTTTTTTGAGCCAAAATTCATTATCTCAGTTAAACCTTAATGAAATCTTATGGTTCTTAAAATATTCCATTGTTTAATGTCTAAAATACTCCCACTGAATTTTAACATCCAAAAAATGTTTTTCACGTATTTTGAGTTTTATATTGTAGTAATACTTGAAAAGCTGGAATGGTGATATAAAGTATTTTAATTTTTACTTAGAGAACTTTGATTTTCTAGGTTTAAATATTCGAAACTCATAATTTATATAATAGAAAATTTGATAATACATAACTTCTGTTATTTATTTTTTATTTCTTTTCTTGCCTAAAATGAGTGTTCATTAAAAACTAAATAAGCTAAACATTGGACCTAGACTCATGTAGAATGATAAAGATAAAAGTTTGAATGAAAAATTTTTCATTGTGTATGGTTGAAGGTATTTGATGAAGAGTTTCAATTGTAGCATATGACATTAGTTTGGTTCTTTTGTTAATATATATATATATATACACACACATATACACACTTTTTTTAATATTTATATTCATATTTTGGTTTAGGATTATTATTATGATACAAAAAATTGTCACAATATTTTCACAATTGTTGAAGTATCAGTTCCATATATGTTAAAATAAAATAATAAAATATAAGGCTAAGACCAACCACAATTGAAAATAAAGATATTGAATGTTCAAATAGCATATAAAACAGTATGAACATTTAGACCTCCAATTCACAAATTACCAATTCAAGCTTAATATCAAACAATGTACATGCGGAAAATGAACATAAGTTGATAATAGAATCGATAAACAATTTAAATCAATTAAAATCACATCCACAGCAGAAATTAAATGACAAAGATTAAGGGAAGAGAGATGCAAACACAAGGACAACACAACGATGTGTTATCGAAGAGGAAACCGAAGCCCTCTACGTAAAACCTCTCCGCCGCCCTCCAAGCGGTCAATAATCCACTAGAAAATGTAGTTGGGATACATGAACAACAATAGACCCTCCAAGCCTAATCTACCCAGTGTACCTAAGCCCTCCAAGCTTCTTGCTCCAACGAGGTTGCATCGAACTTTTGTCTTTTCTAGCTTACCAGATTCTACTATAGCTCATAGCATCAACCAATATCAATTGGTCCCTTCCTAACTGCTTCCCAAAGCACCAAAAAACCTTCTCACAGTTATGGGTATAGTGAGAAAAGGATTTGACCAAGAACCTCTGAAGAATGTAACAATGGAGAGGGTGAGAGTAGAGGAATTTGAAGAGTCTCTATGTAAAGATTGTGGATGAGTCAATCTTGTTTTTCTCTAGGGTTTCTCTCTCAAAATTCTCTCTAGAAGCTCTCTACATTTCATGGGTATAAGGGTCTATATATACTGGTGTGTGTTTGGAATGCGAAGAGCCATTTTTCCAAAAGAAAGCTGGCTGGCGACTTGACTGAGTTGCGAGTTCAAGCCGCAAGATAATTAAATGGCCAGTTTGGACTTTTTGTCCTGTAGTGCTACAGCTAGCACGACGGTTTAGCTTCTCTGCATGCTTCAATCGTGTGCATCTTCTGGCGGCTTGCCAGTCGCAAATCCTTGCTTCACTGCATAATCTTGAACATATCTTCACACTCTCTCACACACTACCCTTACATGACTCTCACCTAAATACAGGATTTCTAAATGCTAAATTACAAGAAAATTTGGCACGAAATAAAGCCAACAAGATGGTTGATTAAATTCAACCTTACAGATATTGTAAAAATGTTTTGACATAGGTGTCAATTCCTTATTAATCAAAATAAAATAAAATAAACAAAAAATTAGACTAGGATTCGCTACAATTGAAAATAAATATATTTTATTGTGAATATGTTGTAAAGTTTTGTTGTTATCACAATATTTTTACAACTTGTTAGAAACTGAAAGAATATGAATAGTCACCCAATGTGAGCATGTCCCTCTATTTGCCTCAATCAGATTGTAACACCTAAGAGTTAATAAGTAATTATTGGACTGTTACTCTACCCCACTAAGTCCACTATCACACTCAATATTAATCGAGTGGTGTGTATATAAACACCAAGAATGGTACCCATTAGTGTGTGGACGAATTCTGCATTTCTCATAGTGTTTATTGAGTGTTGTGAGGCTCTTAGGTTGTGGGTTATGTTTGTATCACTCTAGTAGTGTGCAACACCGTCGGAGAAACGTTTTTGGTTAGTGAGTTACACAAACTGGGATTCAAAACGTGTTTGGATAGCTGGTTTGCGTGGAGGCTGGCTCTGGACAGCGTAGAACAACCTCAAAGTTCCTGGGTGATCGTCGGTTTAGACCAAGAGAGGTACGTCGGAAAAAAACGATTATTTAAATTCCGCTGCAAAGTCTATTTCTTACATTGGAATCAGAGCTTTTATAGGTTTTTCTCGATGTCATAGGCATATATGATTAGCTCTTAATGCGTTTTATGTTGCTGTGATATGCTATGAATTTCTTTGCACCTCACATGGCCTTCAATGGCAAGTTTTGATTCTGAGCATTTCGTGCCTTGAAATTAATATATGTTGTTTATATTACATATATTAATATCTACCTTAAGTTTCATACAAATCTCGAAGTGTGCCATGAGATATAGTTTAACAAAACTTAGAATACCGAAACTTTAAGGATAAAATTGCTCTTATATGTTTGGCGAAAAGCACATTTTAGTCCCTACATTTTTAGGCGATTTATATTTTAGTCCCTAAATTTTATTTTTACCGCTTTTAGTCCCTATCCTGAAAAACGGTTCCGTTTTGGTCCTTGCCGTTACATTAGAAACGGATATTGCTGATGTGACAAACGGCAATAATAAATAATATTTGTTTAATGTCCACGTGGCCTAATTAATAATAAAAAAATATTTTTTGACATTAAAAAATGCCACGTCAGCATATAAATTAAAAAAAAAATTTATTAATTTTAACTAAATAAAAAAAATTAAAAACAGAATAAAAAATTAAAAATTTTATGAATTGAGATCTAAGTGTGTATTGAACAAGAACAACAAGAACACAAACTTAAACCCAATTACATAAACCCAGAAATTATTAAAAAAAAAAAAAAAAAAAAAAAAAAACATGAGATCCCTGCTATAAAAGGCAAGGTGTTCTCCGCGCCGATTTATCGGCTACCACGCTGCGAACTGCTCTCATTTCTCTCTCTCTGATTCTGTAAATACAAAATCCCCTAATTTTCACAAACCCTAGGGTTTCCCTATTTTCGTATATGAGATATCAATCGAAACGATGCCGTTTTGAGCGCAGACCACAGTGAAAGAGAGAGAGAGAGAGAGAGAGAGAGAGAGAGAGAGAGAGAGAGAGAGGGGTTGATCGGAGAGAAAGGAAGGGTGGGGGCAAAGATGTATAGGGAGAGAGGGGTCGGAGGTCGAGGTCGGAGTCGGAGTCGGGCCCCAGCTCGATCGGAAGCAACGGATCAACGAGGCACTCGATAAGCAGCTCGAGCGATCCTCGCCGTCCACCTCCAGACCTTCGTTGATCAACGGCAAGGATAAGTCCGTGTTCTTTGTTTTGATTGTTGGGTTTATGTTTGTGTTCTTGCTGGAGATCAGTTTGTGTTTGGTTTAAGTTGATTTTGTGTTGGTTTCTCGGAAAAATGAGAAAATCTGGGTTTGAGTTGTGATTTTGTATATCTGGGTTTTGTGGTTTGAGAAAATCTGAGTTTTTTGGTTTGAGAAAATCTAAGAAGATCTGCTGTTGGTTTTGTGTTTGTGTTCTTGCTGGAGATCGATTTGTGTTTGTGTTTGTGTTCTTACGTTTGGTTGACAAGAAAGGGCAAGAAAATGTGAGAAAATCTGAGCATGTTCTTATGTCTAAAATCTGGGTTTGTGTTCCTTAGTGTTCTTTGGGAAGAACTTATTTTTTTGGATTTTAGCTGAACAGAGAGAGAGAGAAATGGCCGAAGCTGATGGGTGTTTTTTCTTTCTTTTTTTTTTTTTTTTTGAAACTGTGTTTTTTCTTTCTTTGTTCTTGGATCTGGAATTATGTTCATTTTGATCTTCTTCAAGGTATACTTTGATCTCAGGGTTTGGTTTTTTTTTTTTTTTTTTAATTTCTGGGTTTATGTAATTGGGTTTAAGTTTGTGTTCTTGTTGTTCTTGTTCAATACACACTTAGATCTCAATTCATAAAATTTTTAATTTTTTATTCTGTTTTTAATTTTTTATTTAGTTAAAATTAATAAATTATTTTTTTTAATTTATATGCTGACGTGGCATTTTTTAATGTCAAAAAATATTTTTTTATTATTAATTAGGCCACGTGGACATTAAACAAATATTATTTATTATTGCCGTTTGTCACGTCAGCAATATCCGTTTCTGATGTAACGGCAAGGACCAAAATGGAACCGTTTTTCAGGATAGGGACTAAAAGCGGTAAAAATAAAATTTAGGGACTAAAATAGAAATCGCCTAAAAATGTAGGGACTAAAATGTGCTTTTCGCCTATATGTTTTTTATTTGCAAAATATGATTTCATATTATGAATCTATATGTTATAAGCTTTAAATCGGTATATGGTATGTTAAAAATGGACTTGAAATGAAGAAGATATAAAATTTTGAATTTTATGTCTGAAACTCGTGTTATTGGCTGAAAGAAATTGAAAGGGCGAAGGTTGAAGATAACCTGCACTCCTGCACGTGTTTCACTTGCCAAAAGTCACGTGGGCTAGAGAGATAGCAAATTAAATAATAATAAGAAAAGGTCCCACAATATTTTACTACCTAAATTCATTTGTATTGGCTCAGATACATTTAGCATAAATTGTACAGTGGGTCACGTTGATTCCTATAAAGCCTGTTTCACCGTTATTATAAATAAATAAATATATATATATATATATATGTGAAAGAAGAAGAAGACGGTGGGGCCATAAATTTTGTTGTGGCTTAAAAGTTTTTTGTTTGTTCTGAACCTGTCCACGCGAATAGTGTTTCTAGTTTAATATCACAACTATTCATTATTCTTAGATTTAAAGGGCTGTTGCAATTTACTAATGATGACGCTGCTCTTTATTGGTAGAGTATATATTTTTTAAGAAATATTTAATGATAAGAAATTAATTGATTATTTAAATTTTTTAATTTTGTTATTATTTCTTAGTGAAATATGGTATCAAAAATATTTACACAACGTTAAATATCATATTTAACATGACAAAGAAATAATTATTTCTTAGTGAAATAATGAGATGCTTATATGAATTGTTCTCATGAGTTTAAATTGTGATAGCTTGTTTGGCTTAATAGTTAATTGATAATATTGGTGAATTAATTTTAATACATATATTTTGTAAATATGTTTAGAATTGAAATATGGAATAGTGGGAGTATGGTTGAGTTGTGTTATCTCCCATACATAATTTTGCACAAATTAATTAAAATTAAGCTTAGTAATAAACACTAGTGGCGCAAGAGATGATTAGGAAGCTTAGCAAATTTTCGATCTTGCGACGTGTGTTGATTATCTAAGTTTATTTTAGATCGAATGTCAAAATTTTTTGAAATGTGTGTGTAATGTCCCATTTATGAAATTTTGTAGTGAAATGGCTTCTAAAGGTATAGTTGCTGACCTCAATAAAGGAGAGAAATTGGATGGTGAAAATTACAATATTTGGCACCGCAAAATCCAGTATGTGCTGAATAAGCAAGAAGTCCTAGAGACTCTAACTCATTCGTTGAGTAAACCCGATGAGGGAAGCACTGAGCAACACCAACGTGATCTTGCTGCCTATGAAAGTTGGCGCAAGAAGGATTTGTGCACGTGCTTTACAATGTTAAGCAGCATGCACAATGACTTGATTGGTGAGTTTGAGCAATATACAACTGCACAAGACATGTGGAAAGCTCTAAAACTAAGATATGGAGGGACATCGGCCACCAGACTGCGTGGCTTAACAATGAAATTTGATTCATATAAGTTGCGCTCTGAACATACGATGAAGCAGCATCTTAGGGCGATGTCTTCCATGATTCGAGAGCTCAAATCAGCTGGAAACAATCTTACTGATGAACAACAAGTCCAGGCAGTGATTCGTTCACTACCAAGTTCATGGGAGACGATGTGTCAAAATTTGACACACAATGAGAACATCAAAACATTTGATGATGTGGCTCGGCACTTGGAACTTGAAGCTGAGCGCCTTGAAGCAACCAAGCCGATTAGTTCTGTGCACATGGCTGAGACTAGCTCGCGTAAGGCATCTAGGCCTAAATGCAAGCAACCTGATTACGCTCCTAGACAAGAGAGACCAACTGGGCTACTGCCTAAAAAGGCTAAGTTTGTCAAGCGCAATACTAGAGGAAAGCGCGCAAAGAAGGACAAGTCTAAGTTGATTTGTTATAATTGCAGAAAGAAAGGACATTTTGCTCGTGATTGCACTGAGCCAAAAAAGGTAACACCTAATCCTACATCTCACCATGTTTTTGTAACTAGTCATGTCCTTGTTGCTAATTCTGCTCCTATGTGGACTGTAGACTCAGCGGCAACAGAACATGTAGCGAGAGATAGAGCGGGATTTGTGGAGTACCGCCGGATTCCTGTTGGCAGTAGAGACATCAAGGTGGGAAATGGAGCTAGTGTGGAGGTACTTGGTATTGGTACCTACAAACTAGAATTGCGAGGTGGTCGCACTCTATTACTCCATGACGTATTGTATGCTCCAGAGATCTGGAGGAACTTACTTTCCGTAGTTACTTTGTTAAGACTTGGTTTCCGGTTTATTTTTGAGAATAATTATGTTTTATTGCATTTGGGAACAGTTTATTATGGCTGTGGTTTTATTTCAAATGGTTTTTTAATTTTGGATATTGAATATTATAATAATAATAGTTCAGTTTTTTTGACTTCATCTGATAATGCTTCTGATAATTCAAGTATATGGCATGCTAGGCTTGGCCATAGGGCAAGAGAGGATGACTAGGTTAGCTAGAGAAGGCCTTATGGGCAATCTCGCTAAGGTCACTTTGTCCACATGTGAACATTGTCTTGTGGGAAAGTCAAAAAGAAAACCATTTGGAAAAGCCACAAGGGCATCTTTTCCATTGCAACTAATCCACTCTGACATATGTGGTCCAATGAATGTGAGGGCAAGGCATAGAGGTTTCTACTTCATCACATTTATAGATGACTTTACACGTTACGATCATGTCTATTTGATTTCTCATAAGTCTGAGGCTTTAGATTGCTTTAGACGATACATGATATTGGTTGAGAATCAATTAGACAAAAGCAATAAGGCTCTTAGAACTGATTGTGGGCATGAGTATCTATCTGAGCAATTTAAAGAGCTCTGTGATGAAAAGGGAATTACAAGGTAGTTGACGATGCCTCATACACCACAACAAAATGGTGTGGCGGAAAGGAGAAATCGAACACTGCTAGAGATGGTTAGGTCAATGATGGCGTAAGCTAACCTACTAATTTCGTATTGGGGGGATGCACTTTTGACTGCAGCCTATGTACTTAACCTAGTGCCCTCCAAATCAGTATCTTCCACACCTTATGAACTATGGACCAGCAAGAAACCTGACTTGAATAACTTGCGGCCATGGGGTTCAACAGGTTATGTTCACAATACTTCTCATAGATATGGGAAGTTAGGGCCTAGAGGAAAGAAATGTATCTTTATAAGATATTCTGAGCATTCCAAAGGCTATGTGCTGATAGGTGAACAAACAAATGGAAGTGTGATTGAATTGGAGTCACGTGATGTTGATTTCATTGAAAGTGAATTCCCTAACATAGGTGAGGTTGAAAAGAACTTGACTCTTTATGAAATGATGGATCAAGAGGTAGGCACCCCAAATAGACTAGTAAAGGACAAGGAAGAAATTCCCGAAACTCCTAGAGATAGTGGGAGCAGCTCACAACCTAGTGGGAGCACACCACTAGAAATTGATCCACAACAACCTCAGCCTCATAGAAGCAATTGTGGTAATGTTCCTCGTCATCGTTTTGAGATTGAGGGGGAAGCTTTCATGATTGCTTCATAGGATGATGATGAGCCAAGAACTGTGCAAGAGGCTCTCTCATCTTCTGTTAGTGATGAGTGGATGAAAGCAATGAATGATGAAATAGAGTCTATGAGGACTAATCAGGTCTGGGATCTGGTAGACTTACCGTCAGGGCGAAAAGCAATTGGGAACAAATGGGTTCTCAAACTCAATCGCAAGGCGGATGGGTCAATAGAAAAGTATAAAGCTTGATTAGTGGCAAAAGGATACACTCAAAAGGAGGGTGTTGACTATGAGGAAATCTTTTCTTCGGTTGTGAGGTTTGCCTCTGTTCGACTCATTCTGGCCATTGTTGCAAACTTAAATTTGGAATTATACCAAATGGACGTTAAGACAACTTTTCTCAATGGAGAACTAGATGAAGAAATATATATGTATCAACCTATTGGCTTTGTGACCAAAGGTCAAGAGCACAAAGTGTGCAAACTTAAGCGATCCATATATGGTTTAAAGCAATCATCTAGACAGTGGTATCTGAGATTTCATCGAGCCGTTCTATCGAATGAGTCTACGATGATCGAAGAAGATCACTGTGCCTACGTAAAACGATCCAAGGGAAGTTTCATCATTTTGTCATTGTATGTCGATGACATATTATTGGCTGGTAATGACATGGAGATGATTATCGCCACAAAAGGGTGGTTGTCCTCTAACTTTGAGATGAAGGACATGGGTGAGGCATATTATATTCTAGGGGTTAAAATCCTTAGGGATCGCTCAAAGAAACTTTTAGGTTTATCACAACAAATCTACATTAAGAAAGTTCTTGAGCGTTTCCAAATGTATAATTGCAAACCCATAGATACTCCAGTTGCAAAAAATGAGAGCTTAAGCCTTGATATGTGTCCTAAGACTCAAGATGAAAAAGAAAAGATGGCTCGTGTTCCTTATGCTAATGCAGTTGGAAGCTTGATGTATGCAATGATGTGTACTCGGCCTGATATATGTTATGCTGTTGGATTAGTCCGCAGATTTCAGTCTAATCCAGGACTTACTCATTGGAAAGCTGTTAAGAGGATATTAAGGTATCTAAAAGGGACAGCAGACTACGTCCTTTGTTATCAGGGTTCAGATTTGCGTATGATTGGCTATAGTGATGCTGATTGGGGTAGTGACCTAGATGAACGCAAATCTACATCTGGATATGCTTTCTTGCTAAATAATGGTGCCATCACTTGGAGTAGCAAGAAACAACTCTGTGTAGCATTATCTACTATGGAACCAGAGTATGTAGCATGTTCAGCAGCTGTTCAGGAAGCAGTTTGGTTGAGGAGGTTCTTTTAGAAGCTTAAGGTTGTTAAGGATGCCTCAGACCCCGTTACGGTACATTGTGATAGCATGGCAGCACTTGCCTATGCTAAAGATTCTAAGTATCATGGTAGAACCAAACACATTGATATACGATATCACTAAATTTGAGACATGGTTGCTCACAATAAAGTGGTTCTAAAACACATTTCTACAAGCCTCATGATTGCTGATCCTCTTACAAAGCCTATAGGAAGGGATGTCTTTCAGGCTCATGTTAGGAGTTTAGGGCTACGTAGAATATGATGATATGTTGTTTTTAGTTACCATTTATTGTACTCTTTTGGGATATTTTGTTTTAAATACATATGATGTTATTCAGTTAATAATAATATGTATGTCTACACACACATATACCATATGATGAGTTCTGTGGTATGAAAGGTATGTCGACAAGCTTAGGTCGTCTCACTCACACGAGCGATCACCTCTGGCACTTGAGTAGTGAGTAGAGATGAGACATTTTGTCATTCAATGCTTATGTAGCATATATAGATGGTTGACACAAACAGATGTCGCCTTAGTTGGGACTAAGATAAGGTCTATAATATATTTATCTTGATTAGACCGTACATAGATAGCCCATGATCCATGTAGCCTGTGGTTAGCCAGATGTGAGACCTTATTTGATGCCTGAGGTGGCAAGCGAATAAAGGACTTGAGTTAGGCGCTTGAGTAGTGACTAGACTAAGATTTGTACGGTGTATTGAGTTAAAACATACGCTCTTACTTAAGAGAACTCTACCGTAGCATGTATTTCATACTACATGTGCTTTGCTCGACCAAAAGGGGAGGTGAGAGAATAAATCCCTGCTTCTTCACCGTGTGAGTCTCATGGATCTTTCATTAAGATCCCATTTATGCCCTTGTTACTTTTGACTATGTCTTAAAGCTGAGGTTTTGATGTTTACTGCTTTGGCATGTTACCTATGGCCATGTTGGATTCGGTCTAAAGGGACATTGCTGGGAAAGCGATTGGACCAAAGTTAAAGGATATGAGTGCAAAGGGAAAACTATTTTTGTAACACATCCTTATATTTGTGCTCACTGTTGACAGGTTATAGCGCTTATGGTAGCGAAATAATCGTGAGTACATTTAGATAGTTATGATGGATCAAGCATAAGTCTGAGTGTTGAACTCAAGAGGGGTTAGAGATGCTTGATTCGATGTGTTAATATATGTCTAGGGCATAATGAGACATATTAGGGATGTTGCTATGCTGGTCTTGGTATAAGATTTAGTATAGTGCTCCCAAATATGTTTTTCAAGTGTGTTTGGTGGTCGCACAACCTATTTGCCAGTATGAACACACTGAGAAACACATTGAGAGATGGATAATAGGGTCATGCCCACAGTGGATGAGTGGGAGATGTTAGAAACTGAAAGAATATGGACAATCACCCAATGTGAGCATGTCCCTCTATTTGCCTCAATCAGATTGTAACACCCAAGAGTTAAGAAGTAATTATTGGACTGTTACTCTACCCCACTAAGTCCACTATCACACTCAATATTAATGGAGTGGTGTGTATATAAACACCAAGAATGGTACCCATTAGTGTGTGGACGAATTCTGCATTTCTCATAGTGTTTATTGAGTGTTGTGAGGCTCTTAGGTTGTGGGTTATGTTTGCATCACTCTAGTAGTGTGCAACACCGTCGGAGAAACGTTTTTGGTTAGTGAGTTACACAAACTGGAATTCAAAACGTGTTTGGATAGCTGGTTTGCATGGAGGCTGGCTCTTGACAGCATAGAACAACCTCAAAGTTCCTGGGTGATCGTCGGTTTAGGCCAAGAGAGATACACCGGAAAAAACCGATTATTTAAATTCCGCTGCAAAGTCTATTTCTTACACAACTATTAAGATGTAAGTTCCTTATAATTATAGGACAAATAAAATAAAATAATACAAATTTCAGAAGAGACCCATCACAATTGAAAATAAATGTATGGTGAAAATGTTGTGACATTTTGTTGTGTTACTAGACTCTTTTTTTTTTTTTTTTTCCTCGGTTTAGTCAAATTTTGGGAGCCAAAATTCATTGTTTCATGCATAGTTTTTTTAGGTTGGCTTTTTGTTTGTTTGTTTTATTTTTTGCAAGGTTTGAAGTAAAAACAAAAAAAAAACAAAAAAAAAAAAAAACAAAACAAAATGGGCCCTTTTATGTTTAGGGTAGTTTCATTCTCCCCATAAACTTTAAAACCAAGCAAATAACCTTTTAGTGAGTGTGTATTGTCTTTAACAAATAGTTTCTACTATATTATCATGCCAAATAGATATTCATATTTTGAATAGTTACTCTAAGTTTAAGTACATGGTTTCATACTTTTTCAAATAGAAGTTTTATCTTAATTTTTTTACTCAAGAGGTGGCACGTGTCATGACCCAAACTTGTACTTCGGAATTTAGAGCATGACCGGCATATTAATATCAAGTTTACCTTAATACTAACACAAACTAACTAAAGCTGAAGGCGCTTATCAAAAAAATCATTTCTCATATTCCTTTTTATTTCCTTGCATGAAAGCCATAATATACAAAATTCGTAAAACTTTGAAAGTTCATTTCATTTCGAACTTTGCAATATTACAACTTGGCTAAAACTTAAGGTATTCGTGTAAATATTACATAGCTAAATGTTTAACAAAACTTTTATTTACAAACTTAACCCCAAAGACATACAACTGGAGTTCAAAATAAACTAAGGTTTTGAAATACATCTGTGCTCAAAAGGATCAAGTACATCTTGATTCCTCCTATACAACAAAAGAGCTAAACTATTATACAACAAAAAACTATACATTCTAACAAATGAGAATCATAGATTCATTGCCACCTCTAATACTCTCGCTGCTTCTAAGAAAAAACTTGTACACTGAAATATAATAGGGTAAGTTGCGAAGCCCAGTAAGGTTTTAAGCTCCATAAGCATTTAATGAGAATGCATATAAATCAAATATTTTATGGACATGCCAACTTTGATAAATGGTCTTCATACTACATATTAGTCTTAAAATAACTTATGAACTTTCAAATGAAAATACATCATTTTCCTTTCATATAATAATAAAAGGACATAATAATGAACTTAAACATAATTCAGTAACCTTATCTTTAAATAGACAATAAAATACTTTATCATAAACTTTCCATCAGACTTATAACACGTTCAACATACATTTTCTATCATCATACTTTTCTTATAATTTTTAAATAGCTTAATAGCTCATTTATAATACATATTGGTTCGTCAAATTGTAAGTCTGTCACAACTTTGGGAGGCTTCCAGCACATTGTGTCAGGCATCCAACATTCCCCCACAATGCTAGGAAAACCCAGGATCATATCAGAAAGTATCACACCCCTTTCAGTGTGGTCATATCATCAACCATGGGGATCGGTTGGCATCCTCCACAAGTTGGCAGTTCCTAATGAGGGCGGGTACAACATAATTCTCACCACTTATAATGGTCAATCAAAATCTCCATGGCAATGCCATACTATAACCCTTACTAGCTGAGTTCAAATCATAACAATGGAATAACTTGAAAACTATATTTTTCTTATAATAATGCTTTTACATAAATATTTCATAATAGTAGCATATCTACTTCATTCTTAAATATTACGTTCGTGATATAAGTAATAGCATCAATAAGCTAAAATTATCAAATATATATATATATATATAAGATTCAACAAGTCAAGAACATATATATTTACTTAAATCATGCTTATATGTAATATTTCTAATTAAAAGATTTTAATGCATAATAAATTTTTCTAAACAATCCTTATACTTATCAAACACACATGTCACATATCCCTTACTTAAAAACAGAAGACGTGAGAGATTTGTATAAGAGGAACTCAAGTGTCCACATTCTTGTTCTCGTTACCTAAATGAAAGATAAAAAATTATTACTAATAAATTCTTCCTAACTATTTAAACTTATACATGAATCACAACCTAACTCTCAAACCCAAGAAAATCTTAATTCCCATCTCAAAAGGTTCCCTAAAAACAAGATACATCATCAAACACATTATGTAACAAACCATAGAGAAACCAAGGCATAAAAAATTATCTATGATCCAGACATACCAAAAGATGAGCATACTAATTTATAGCTCAAAACATTCACCCTAACTTTAGAATTAAATCCTCAAAGTCAGTTATATCAGATACTGTTCATTGCTTATTTCAGCAGCATATATCTCATTTATAAAATATAAAGGGGCTGTCCATTCACATCCAAACTCCATGAAATTTTACAGAGCCACTCCTCTGGATGTTTAGTAGATACCATATCAATTTAAGAGTCAAAGCATAAAACCATGATTTATTAAAAATCATACAAGACAACATACTCAAATCTGTCATAACAGAATTTCATGCAATTTAGAAATTAAACCATTATTTTTATATTGATCCAATTGCTATGAGGCCACTTCCATTACAACCATGCATGTCTTAGAATTAATAAGAGCGACTTCTAGCATCCTAATTCACAGAATATGATTTAATCCAGATTTTTAATTTTGTAAACACTGAATCTGTCACAGTGACAGTTTTAACATATTTTCTCACAAAATTATCAACTAATTGCAATTGGCCTTCATTTTGTGAGTGTATTTTTATACCTATACTATACATGTTAGAATACATTAATAGGCATCCAATTGGCCATAATATATTCAATCTTTCAAATTGCTAATACAAAACCACAATTTCAACTTCTATAATCAAATTAGGGAATTAAGAAGGGAAACTAAAGAAAACATTTACACCATTAAAATACCCAAAACAAGATATAGTTTTATTTACTTACCCACAAACTTTGAAGCTGAAACTTTAGTGTTAAGCTTTTAATTTCTTCTTTAGAGAGAGATATCAATGATTTCGGTGAAAGAAAAGGTGGGTTGTTGGTGAGAAGGAAGGTGCTACCGTGTAAGAACAAAGAAAGATGAACAGAGAAACAAAAGAATGAATTCAGTGCAGCAACAAAGGAATAAGGAGAAGAATTTGGGTGGGGCACATATTTGCTAAGGGGAAAAGGGTTGATGAGTCACCCTTACAACTTTTTTAAAATTTACTTATCACCCCCCTCATAAGCTTATATTCTAAAAAGGCCCAATCAATAAAATAAATTTGCATATAAACCCTTACCTTTATAAACTTCTTTCCATAATATTAATAATAATAATAATAAAAAAAGCCTATGATGAAGTGCAAATCGTCAGTTTTGTACGTTCATCGAGATGGAACTGGGTCCTCGTCAACAATCTCTGCAAATGTAGAACAATGACTCCTTTAAGGTGGTCACCAGTGTGGTGTTTGCCACCACGTCTCCGATGCCAAAGTCAGTATATAGGAGTTTTTAGAGAACAATAAGAAAGTTCAGAATACCAAAGTATCAATGAATACCTTTTAGATGAGTTTTTTCTCTCCCTCCCTTGTCTCTGATCAGTGTGTATATATATGATTTCATGGTTCCTAGCCGTTAGGGCCTTAATTATGGCTTTAGTGCCCTTCTGTAACGCCTCAGGGCTCATGAATATGGGTTTTGATGAGGATCCAACGGTTTGCTCACTAATTGGTAACTGTTCGCGGCATTGAATGCTCTTATTAATGGTTATCCTATGTTCATCCATGTCCTGCCAAAGTGAACGAGTATATTTGATGAGTTCGTCCAAGGGAGGTGAGTTCGTCAGTCCCATTAGCTTATATCTTTTATAACATCAAAATATGAAAGCCTTATGCACTTAAATTAATTAAGATAATACTAAGTATATAAACTCATAAAATTAATTATGCAATTAAGCTGGGATGTTACAGCATGTGCCTTAGTTTATATATAAAAAGAGTGAATGAGCGTAGCTACAATACTTTGGTTTGTTCAATTTTGCACTGTTTCATTGGCTGTTGTTGTTGTTGTTGTTTTTTTTTTTTTTTTTTTTTTTTTTTGTGAATGCATAAAGTTACAGTAGCTTTGCTATGGTTTGTTTAATCCGTACTGTTTCACAGTATAATAAAATATATTAACACAACAAATTAGTATAATATTTTCACAATTGTTGAGGTATTAATTCTTTATAGGTCAAAATAAAATAATAAAATATCATCTTGAAACCAACCACAACTAAAAATAAAAGTATTGTGAAAAATGTTGTGAAACTTACCAATAAAATTTTTCACAACATTTTTCACAACACTTTTACTAAAATAATAAAATATCATCTTGAAACCAACCACAACTAAAAATAAAAGTATTGTGAAAAATGTTGTGAAACTTACCAATAAAATTTTTCACAACATTTTTCACAACACTTTTACAACAAATCATAAATGGTAAATTGTTATTGGTTCTAATTTAAACTTACCAATAAAATTACTTTTTTGCCCACTAATAACAACTTGTAATAACCTATTACTTACGATTTTTTGTGAAAATGTCATGGACATAACATTTCTTTTGCGAAAATGTTAAGATATATTGTTGTTGTCACAACATTTTCAAAACTGTTAAATTATCAATTCTTTACAAGTCAAAATAAAATATAACAAAATTATACAGGTATTATGAAAATGTTGTGCCATTTTGTTATGTATCTAGAATTTTTTTTTTTTTTTTTTGTTAGTCAACTTTGTTGAGCTAAAATTCACTATTCCACATACAATTTTCTTGGGTTGACTTTTGTAATTTTTTTTTTTTATTATTTACGCACCATTTTAAGTTGTGGGGCCAGAAAAACAGGTGGCCTTGGCCCATTCCAAGCCAGGCCCAATGGCCCACGCCGAGGATGCATGAAGGGTCCGAGGATGAAAGCGCGAGGACCAACCCCCGAGGAACATATTCGAGGATGACCCCGTCCTCAGGCATCCGAGATCTCGGAAGAACACGAGCACCAACCCACCAAAGGAGACTCCTTGAATATCCGAGGAGGAGAGGGCCTAGTGCCACGCGTCGGCGACGGGAGCACGGCGAAGGAGCAAGCCTTAGGCGAGCTGTCACCTATGCATTGAATGTGCTCACCTAACCCCCCTGGCCGCATTGATGGGGATGTAACCCCTTGACAGGGCAACATCGATCATGGTGAGCCACTTAAGTATGGATAAGACCTGTGATGGGACAGACGGTCAAGGGGAAGGCCAATGGATGATCAACAGAAGAAAGAAGGGGATAGGAGGAAGAGAACTATATAATAAAGGCGAGCAAAGCAATTAGGGGGGAGGATTTTTGGATCATTCAAGGGAATGACATAGAAGGACTTAGAGGTCGTGTTAGTTTCAGGGAGAGGGGTCTCCTCAGACGAGTGCCGAGGAGCTACCCTTAGTTGTAAACTGGGCTCACTCCCCTTCAATGGAAGAAGGCGGGCTTGTATTCCGTTGCCAGTCTGTTAGGGCCTAAACCTTCGATCCACTCTCTAAAAATGTATTGTTGGGGAACTTTTCTAAACTGAGTCCCTACAATTGGCGCCGTCTGTGGGAAGGATTAGTGCACTGGCAGGCGCAACGGGCGGCCGTTCCTAAGTAGTTATTTTACGGAAGGTTGGTAGCGACGCATCAAAAAAAAAAGTTGCGGAAAAGTAGAAGATTCAAAGTAGAAGATTCAATAGAAAAGAAAAGGAACTTCATATTATTTTATTAAATGGAAAGTACAAGATACAAACAGAGGCTCAGGCAGGCGTGTTTTACAACTAACTTTACAAGCTAATTCTACAAACAGAGGCCCAGGTGGACCTGTTCTAAAACTAGCTAGAGGAAAAGGGGCTGAGGCTAGCCTGCTTCAAGGCCACCAACAACTCCTTGTCCGGTGCGGCGGAGCTGGAACAAAGAGAGGAGTCGACGCAGGTGCTCCGAGAAGCCCTCCCCCATGATGTTCCCTTAATTCTCTCCAATCCTCACGAGCGTTGACTGTTGGAGACGGCAACACTCGAGCACCAGCCATGACATGAGTTCGTGCGTCTCCTCCGACAGGGGTGCGCCCCGGGGAGGAGCGTTAGGTACTTCAGGGACGTCCCTCCTGGCCGTCGCGCATGGCACTATCAGGGTTACGCCGAGGCTCTGCTGCACCGAAGTCTGATGGAGGCTGCGGTCACGACGGCTCTTGGCCAGGGCGATAGGACCTTTAGCCTGTGTGTCCTCACACCAACCCAGGGCCGCCCCATATCTCCCAACTCTGGTCACAATCCTGGAAAGGTTATTGAAAGGACGTGTTTCTAGTTGCGTTGGGAAGTTTATGGAGTGTGGAGAAACCCTTCTCCCGGAAAGCCTTATATATAGAGGATGAAGACTGGTGGGAATTAATCCACACAGAATTCGAAAAGAGAATTATCAGCAGTACAAATCATGAAGATACCAAATCCCAAGGGGACCGTAAACCGCTGGATTTGTATCAATTCATAAGGATATTAATGAAGGCGTGTCTCGCGCACCGAAACATCAAGCGCGGAGCACGAACGGCCAAGGGACGCCTCGTAAATGAAAAACATGGGGACTTGAATTGAAGGCGAGGTCAATGCCACGTGTAAGATCGTAGTCCGACCTGAGGAGGAATCGTCTCCAATAAAGCGGTCCGAGGACAAACCCCTTCATACAGAAGAATGGAAGCGTTAGACAGAACCAAGGCATTGCATGGTCCTCGGACTCAAGTCTCTGGGAAATCCCAAAAATTTTCTTCAAGTATTTTGAGTTTTAGATGGTTTTAATGCTTCAAAAGTTGAAATGATGATATGAGGTGTTTTATTTGTTATCTAAAGAACATTGAATTTATAAGTTTAAATTTTTGAAACTTATAATTTATCTAATGAAAAATTCGATGACACATGCCTTTTGTTATCTTTCTTAGCAAAACTCAGTTGCTTATTGTTGAAAGATGATGATATTCGTTATCATTCTTAAAAAATTTTAGCGAGTGGATATACTGCCTTTACTAAATTGGTACTAAAAAACTTTTATAGTAAGATAGATATTTATATGTTAAATAGCTATCCTAACTTTCTGTGTGATCAAAATTTTTATACGAATGAGATTAACTTTTTATAACATAATTATCAAAATTCTTAAAATTAATGTCTATTATGATTAATGTCAATCTCTATGTACTTTAAAAATCAAATGATTTATATTTTTGTTTTGTGATATAAATAAAATCTAGAATTGACCTTAATCACTATTCTTGTTTTACGGCAAGCACGTGCCTTGCACGTGCTGCCCTAATTAGTAATTATAAAAATCCTAAACCCCACCTCTTTTAAAATAAAACACTTATGCTCCTTTTTTCTTTTTCTTTTTTCTTTTTTCATTATGATAATTAAAGAGTCAAATATATATATATATATATATATATATTTTTTTTTTTTTAATTTCTAAGCTATAAACAACAATTCTAATTAAAGTATCAAACAAACTAATTTAAACTTCCTTCTCAAAAAAAGAAAAAAAAAAACTAATTTAAACTTTCTAAATATTTACACTAATCTAGCATTTTATGGGAAGTGATTATGTTTATGGCATCGCCACATCAATACTTTTCATACAAGCGAAAGACAAAATCATGATAGAAGTTTTTTTTTTTTTTTTTTTTTTTTTTTTTTTTTTTTTTTTTTTTTTTTTTTTTTTTTCTTATTNTGTGATATAAATAAAATCTAGAATTGACCTTAATCACTATTCTTGTTTTACGGCAAGCACGTGCCTTGCACGTGCTGCCCTAATTAGTAATTATAAAAATCCTAAACCCCACCTCTTTTAAAATAAAACACTTATGCTCCTTTTTTCTTTTTCTTTTTTCTTTTTTCATTATGATAATTAAAGAGTAAAATATATATATATATATATATATATATTTTTTTTTTTTTAATTTCTAAGCTATAAACAACAATTCTAATTAAAGTATCAAACAAACTAATTTAAACTTCCTTCTCAAAAAAAGAAAAAAAAAAACTAATTTAAACTTTCTAAATATTTACACTAATCTAGCATTTTATGGGAAGTGATTATGTTTATGGCATCGCCACATCAATACTTTTCATACAAGCGAAAGACAAAATCATGATAGAAGTTTTTTTTTTTTTTTTTTTTTTTTTTTTTTTTTTTTTTTTTTTTTTGAGAATCATGATAGAAGATATTTGATTTTACAAAGAATGAATAAGTAGCAATAATATTTTCCATACAAGTGAAGGTCAAATTCATGTTATAATCCCAAACAAAAATTCAATTAAGCAAAAGATATCTATGTAATTAGTAGGACATAAATTTAAGGATTTTTTTTTTTTGGTTAATTAATTTATTAGAAGAAGAAGTACATCCATTAAACTTTCCCATAACATTTGACTCTACTCTTTAATTTTTGAATTATAGTCTTAATAAGATAATAAATGTTGGCTTTGTACTCTTTAAAAAAAAAAATTCGGTCACTACTTTTTTGCTGCACATTTATGCATATATAGAGGCTAAAAAAATGTAATATAAACAATATTTAAGATAAATGCTATGTTTACAGTACTTTCATAACAAATTTTAAATAATAAGTTGTTATCGGTTATTACTGGCGCCAAAAATGTAATTTAAATAGTGAATTCAAATTTAAACCAATAACAAATTACCACTTTGGATTTGTTGTGAAAATATTGTGAATGTGAGACTTTCCAATATTTAATGATGTTTTAAATGTTATTAATTAATTTTATTTCTCTTTGATTTGACTATCAAATTAGATGGATAATAAATAGTTCACAACAATAACATATAGTTTAATCATGGTTACAAATTGTCATATAATTTGCAACATATTAAAGGAATTAATAAATAATTGATGATAACATCTTTTATGGGAAGAGGTTTTTTTTTTTTTTTAAGATTTTTGGTTTCGGTGTAAAAGAGGGGAAAATGATTTATTTTTTATTAAAAAAAAAAACTAAAACTAAAACAAAAATAAGGGTTAGGTTGGGTAATGCCCATACACAATTCAAACAGATGTTGGTGTAAGTTGCACATTGCTTTGAACATCAAGTTTTTGAATTTTTGTACAATCACCATCTTCTTCAATTGATAAGTTGTTGCTACATTCATTTGAAGTATCACTGATGTAAACCTGGCAATAGAATAGATTGAGGAATGTATTAGAACATATACATCTTAAATATTATATTTGTAATTTTGCTAAATTAAAGAATACTTACTTCTGTCATTTTATCAAGCTGAATTGTTTTGTCAGTTTCTTGAAAAGAGTCAAAAAGTTTCTTGACGGTGTAGAATTCCCATCCATAGTTCAGATTATAGTCATTTAGTTGTATTTGGAAAACAAATTGTTTTCCTTTTAGATTTTCTATTTGCACAGGAAGGATGGCTTCATCGGGCTCCTAATAAAAGTAAAATTTTTTAAATTGTACACTCAAGAAAAGTTTAGTAAATATTAAATACTAATTTTATCTTCCACATTCTCACCTCTAAAGATTTGTTCAAAAGGTCCGTTGTAGATTCCTATCCCTAGTTGAAAGTTTATTGATCTCTGATCACTATTAATATTGAGTAAGTTTCCAAGAAAAGGTGGAGGTTCTTTCAATAAAGGGAGTTGAACTCTTCCTTCAGAAGAGCACAAACTAAACTTCGGTTTTGCAGGCGTTTTTGACTTTACAGTTCTCTCTTCATACCAAAGTTGAGCTCCACAACGTTCACATACTATTGTTGGAGGTCCTAAATCCAATGGTTCTATAAATTTTCCTATGACAACAAAAACAAAAATTCACTTTTTCTTCCTAATTTTAGAACCTTTTTGGGAGAACTAAAAAATGTAGCACTTACGTTGTTTTCTGCTTTCATCATTAATGCTATATTGTCTACGTCGAATACTCCTTTGAAATGGCTCGTCATCTCTTGTTCTTGTTTGGCCTAGGTTACATACTAATTATTAGGTTACATACTAATAATGAGTTTTTTAAAGAAAAATATTTTTTAAATATCTCAATATCGTACCCCTTCTATTTCTCTTTTCAGATAAAATTAATCTTCGTCTCAATCTTGCATATTTAGCAGACTCCATGCTTAGGGAATAAACTAAAAGCAAAGCATTCACAAAATTTAAATTCATATATATAACTATATAGCAAAAACATATATTACAAATTAACAGTTAGATGTTATAAAAAGGGGAAAAATTGAAAAAAAAATATAGCATTCACATACTAACTTCAGAATTTTAAAAAATAAATAAATAATTATTTGATAAAATACCAATTGTACATAGAAGTTATTAAAACGATTGAAATCTTGAGAGACTGGTAAATACCTGACTTTCCTCGTCTTGTAGTTGTATTACCAAATAAGCCAGATATCAAAATGCTAAATCCCTATCTGCAAAACAGTAAGAATCCAATTTTCAGCCAAGAATCATTAATAGAAGAGAAATAGTGCAAACTTAGTTGTCCATAATCAACAAATACATGCAATTACTGATATTTGATTTATAATCAAATACGCGTCAAATGACACTTGCTTCTCAGACCAAAGATAGAAAAACAAACTTAATCCAATATACTACCACCCCACTACACTGTACACATATATACACCAACTTCTTCATCACATTGCACCATATTGAAAGGCCATTATTAAGAAAAAGAATCCAAATTTTATAATGTACACATATATACAACAACTTCTTCATAACATTGCACCATATTGAAAGACCATTATTAGGAAAAAGAATCCAAATTTGTGAACAGAACACTACAATATACTATGATATTAAAACTCCAAGCATAAAAGCAGATTTAAAAAAGCAACCATATATTTGCTATAACTATTAAACATATATAAGGAAAATATAAATTATTATAAGAAACATTACACACAAATCTTTGCACTGAAATAGACATTAAACATGTAATATGATTTTAGCTAATACGAAGTTCGCGGATGAAAGTTGTGTGAGATGTTTATAGATTGAAAGAAAAGAAGAAGAAAGTTGATGGTAAATTTTGAATAGAATAGAACTTCTATAAACTTATCATTAGCTCACACAGTAGAGAGCACATAATTATATTCCTGACCAAATACTTGCACAAACTCCAACTATAAATCTTACAAACCTCAAAATTCATGAATATATTCTAACATAAAAATTGATAACTAAATATTTTTGTTTAAAAGATTTTTTGTTTTAAATTCAATACTTACAACGGAGGAAGGAGGATGTTCTGACATAAAAAGCAAACAAAAACCTACCCTTTAACCTACAGAAACTTATTAACACAAAAAGGAATCATAAACATGCACATATTTTTGAAATCAAACTAAAGAATTAAAAAACATAGAATTAGACAAACTCATATGAAAAAAAAAAAAAAAAAAACACATACCAAGTTCTTTGTAGCTGTAGATTTAGATTCTAATATTTGTAAAACACCACCTTTGGCAGGTTTAGATTTTGATGGTTGTAGAGCAACTTTAATTATCTACAAAATCAAAAGGAAAACAAAACAGAAAAACATGAAAAACCATCAAACAAATGAAAAGAGGAGTTATTAATAACATATTTCATAATTTAAATCAAAATTCAAATCTATAGAGACGCGTAATAAAAAAATCATAACCAAATACTTTCACAAAACTGAGCCAACAAAGAGTGACAATCCACTCAATACCACTAAGATAATTACATTCACTTCAAAAAATATTGTACAAACCCTCAATAAGATAATTACATTCACTTCAATGGACAGTATATCAAACAAAAGCAATTTTGACTGCCACCTAATTTGATATGGCACATATTTTTCAGTTACAATAATCTATAGTCCACACTACCACATCTGTCACCCACGAATTCACATACTAAAATAATAACCTAATCTTTAAAACCTCAATAGTTCTTTTTTTTTTTTTCTCGGAAATAGATTGATCATAGTTGATTTCTTTACATTTTAACAATTATGCATAAAAGCTAAGAAATTCAAACTGATATAACTACACTAAAATTTGAAACAGTCAAAACATAAACCTTTCAGTTACAATAATCTATAGTCCACACTACCACATCTGTCATCCACGGACTCATAAAATCTAATGACTTGAAAGCACAAACTCAATTACAGATACAAAAGAAACACAGCTAAAACAATACATATTAAAATAACTACACTAAAATTTGAGTTTCATGAGTTCTTTACAATTCAAATTGAGAGAACACTAATACCATACCTTAACCCTAATTCGAATGGAGGCAAAGAACGAAGAGAACTAATAAGAATTGAACTATTTATAAGATAATAGTTAGAGTCCTAATACTGATAGAGTTCGGATTCAAAAAAATAAATAATATTAGAGTTCTAATTAAATTTGTTTATTAGTTACCTTTGGACCGGTCTTGACGGGCTGGGTTGGGTGTTGATGGGCCATGGTCTAGATGAGACCCACGGCAAATGGGGCGCCAGTTCTGTTCTGAGGAAGAGTGGAAACTGAGCGAGGTGGATATGGGCAAATTGGTGATCGGTGGTCTGAGGAACTTGATATCCGAAATCGGTGGTCTGAGGAACTTGATATCGGTGGTCTGAGGAACATCGATGGTCTAAAGAAGGTGTCTGTTGGGTCTTTAGATGCGATGGTGGGTATGGTGGGTACCATTGTGAAAGGGAAAGGCAGAGAGGATTGGGATGCCGTGGTCGGTGGTCTAAAGAAGGTTTCTGTTGGGTATTTAGATGCGATGGTGGGTATGGTCGGTACCATTGTGAAAGGGAAAGGCAGAGAGGATCGGGAAAGGCAGAGGCATCGTGAAAAGCATCGTGGAATGAACAGATGGTTTATTGAGTTTTTTGGGTTTATTACATTTTTTTTGCTGTTTTTTTTTTTAATCGTGAAATGAACAGATGGTTTATTGCGTTTTTTTGGTTTATTACATTTTTTTTTGCTGGTTTTATTTTTTTAATATTGTGTTTTATTTTTTTAATATTATGCTGATGTGGAAAATTGTGGAAGCTTCAAAAGCTTCGGTTTTTTTATATATATATATATATATAGATAATAATAATAATCATAATAAACCTTTAGGTCTCATTCTCCTTAATTAAATTGTGGTTCAAAGCCTGTCCAAGGTTAATTTTTATCCAAATTTTGGCTCATCAAAGCAACATGAAAACTGTGGTAACATATTAAAAAATATTTCTAATGCACTCCAAGGAAAAATAAAGACCATTTTATGAAATAAAGCATATTTTTCTTGGTAAGCTCCCATTCGGCGATTTTCATATTTCCACAATAATTCACTTAACTAAAACTTGGTTTTTCACTTTATTCGTTTGTTTTGAAGTATAATATTTATAAAGGTAAAATATTCTACATGTAAAACATTTTCAAAAAAATATTTCCAGATGTTTGGTATGACAAGTAAAACTTTTTAAGCAAACCACCAAAATCAGTGGCTGAGCCACCAAAGCAGCTATTGTCAGAGGTCCAATGACTAGACCACCTGCACCTACAGTCGAAAAAGTGGCTCTAGCAACCAGACTGCCAGTAAGCGTAGCTGAAGTGGTGTATTTGGTGACCAAATTGCTAGTACCAGTGGCCAAAACAACGACTTTGGTTATTGTACCTCTGGCACTCGTCGTCGAAATGGTGTCCCCAGTAACTAGACTATGAGCACCAGTAGTCGGAGCAAAGGCTCCAACCACAGGACCCTTGTATTGGTCATTGAAACGAATACTCCGATGACCGAACCACTGGCACTAATCGTTGAAGTGGAGGCTCTAGCCACCAAAGTGTCAACATTGGCTGCTTAGCCCACCGAACCAATGACTTTGCCACCAAATGGGGTGAGGGGAAGCCAATGTGTGTTTTTGTAAAATGTTTTACCAAATTTTTAAAGGTAAAATGTTTTCAAATCTTTTATAAAGAATTTTACAGTCAACGGAAAATATTTTACAAGTTTGACCACATTTTACATGCAAACAAACACCAACTGAAAGTGGGAAAACATTTTCCGAAAAATATTTAACTTCAAAACAAATGAAGCGTTACAAATTGAAAGAAATTTTGCAATACTTAATGGGAGGCTAAAATAAATTCAAGGAACCCTCAAATTCAAAAGTCAAATTCCCAACAAAATTTGAGGCCATAAAAAATACACTCCCTAAAAGGCATTTGGGGAGGCAAGTGTGTTTCTCAAACGAAAACTCCAGCGTCCACACATAGTGGGAAGGTTCTGATTCTTCTGAAGAAAAAATGAAGTGCTAACCAAAGCAAAATGTTCAAGAAAATAGAGAAAAGTGTTTGCCAATCTAATATAGGGGCCGTTTGGTAATATTGTTCTAATAACATTGTTTGTATTTTTTTGAAAATACATGTGCGTGAAAATGTGTGTGAAAATGCATGTAATGTTGTTTAAAAACTAAAATTATGTGTTTAAACACATGTACCAAACAGCCCCTATGTATAAGGGAATCTATAAGGGAGGTCTGTTTGAGGAAATTCCTTCTCTCCATCTTGTTTGTATGCATAAAGACTAATTCTTTGCTTCTTCTTTCTTTTCTTTTTTTTGCGCCAATTCTTTTTTAACAGTATACAATTTTACTAATTTAATGGCTCTCCTTTCCAAACTCATCATGACTGTTTGATGAAGTTCTTTCTCGCCGCCTTGGTCACAATTTAATGGTCATGAAATTCAGATGCACCCTGTCACATCAAAGACTCGATGGAGTCCTCCTGGAAGATTGGTTTGGGTTCTCCGATTACGAAATCTCAGATGCAAACAACAAAATGGTACCATTAAGAGAACTGTTTATTGTCATAATCATGGCTTTCTTTAGCCACTGAACAAAAGCCTTTGCTCCAATAAGTGAAAACATGAGTATTGGGTAGTGTAGCGTCAACAAAGATAAAAATCGTGGTCTTTTACCTAAATTGAGTGCATTAATGCTCTTGATAAGCTTTCTCCCATGTATTTGCACTTATGGAGTGAAGGGCCCCATTTTGATGTACGAGTGCCAGTGAAGGTGTTGGATCCCCTTTCTTAGGGCAAAGAAAATTCGAGTGCCTGACAAAAGACGGCCGTGCGGTATCTAGCTATGTTATTGAACAGGGTGGCAATATTTATGGATGATTGAAAATAAAAGTAAAAAATGTTAAGAGGACGACAACAACAATAAAAAGAGAATGTAAAAATGTAAAATTTATTTTTTAAATTTCACTACTTTTCATTTCAATTTTCTATGTTTGTATTTGTTTATTTCATAATTCTAAATTTCAAAACTTTGTTAACTTGCCACCAATTGTTGCAGTTAAGACCCTCTAAAATGACATTGTTTGGGCCTTAATTTAATATTTAATTATTATTTAATTATTTAATTCTTAATTTAAAGAAAGCCAGAAATTTAAAATTAAAAAAAAAAAAAAAAAATCCCAAACGGTGTGGTCCCCTCCCCCGTATCAACTGAACACAAACTAAATAGCCAAGTTGAATCTTCTATTAAATTGGAGTTTTCTGGATTGGGTTGAGTTGATAGACTTTATTGTTGTTATTGGATTGATTATTTGAAGATAGCTTAATAACATAATGAAGCAAAGTCGTAAAGAACCAATCGATGACTTAGAGGCATATGACATGGAGAGGCAACCCTTGAGAGACACTCCTCTCAGGGAACGTCTTGTCTACCGGACCCATTATCAAGGAATGGTGAGACGGAAAGCTTAAATATTTGATGGATATAGGAACTTCTATATAAGAAATGGGATCTGGCAAAAGTAGAGGCAATGAGTTTTGTTCGTACCATGTGGAACTCCCAAAAGGAAATGGGAAACTTTCATAATCTGCTCGATACCTCATTAATTAGTATTCTTTGTACATCTTTGAAACTCCCAATACATTCTTTCACTTTTCAACTTGGCTATTTGGTCTGTGTTCGCTAATATGGGGGACATCGTTTGCGATTTTGGTTTTTTTTTTTTTTTTTTTTTTTTTTTTTTTTTTTTTTTTTTTTTTTTTTTTCACATGCTTATACCCTAATTCTGCTGCCTTTTCTACTGCAAGTCTGCAAGCCTAGCGATTTTTGCTTTGGGTACAAGGGGTCTTGATTTTGTGTTAGCCTTTGTTTCATAGTACTTTCTTACATTCTCGTAGTTCCGTGTGTGTGTCTATATATATATATATATATATTTTTTTTTTTTTTGGGTATAAATAATCATATATTAATAGAAGACAAGAATACAATTGCTCAAGAGAGAGTGAGACCAACCCATATCATTCTTTAGAGAGAACCCACGAAAGTGGAGGAGGCTTTTTCAGAAAGTAGAAGAGATGGGGGGTGGATCCGCACAAGAACAACAATGATCAGCCTAGGCTGCCAAATTATGGTTCATCAAGTTGGACACTTTACTCTCTAGGGGTATAACAAAAATCCCACACGCTACCAAGTTGTTAATGTCCCTAACTATATTTTCAACTTCCAAATCAATGTTTGTACTTTGTAGGAGCTCACATAATTGCTGAAATTGAGTTTGGGAATCACCCTAGAATTAATGACAAACAGTAAATTTGAGCAACAGGATCTTGCGTAAGTTCAGCTTTTGTTTCATACAACATGCTAGCTGCTCACCACATCCCTTGTTGTCCACTCGTGTGCCCAGAGGAGTGGGTTTCCCTCCTATTTAAACCTTCAAAATCCTTTTAAGTTTTAGTTAATTAGATGTACAACATGCAAAATTTATTTAATTTTATGTACTTTACATGAATTTTTAATAATACAATTAGATTTCTTTTTATTTTTTTATGTCACATAGCTCACATCAGACTAAATATTCGCAAGAAAGGATTTAAATGAGAGGGGANTCAAGTTGGACACTTTACTCTCTAGGGTTATAACAAAAATCCCACACGCTACCAAGTTGTTAATGTCCCTAACTATATTTTCAACTTCCAAATCAATGTTTGTACTTTGTAGGAGCTCACATAATTGCTGAAATTGAGTTTTGGGAATCACCCTAGAATTAATGACAAACAGTAAATTTGAGCAACAGGATCTTGCGTAAGTTCAGCTTTTGTTTCATACAACATGCTAGCTGCTCACCACATCCCTTGTTGTCCACTCGTGTGCCCAGAGGAGTGGGTTTCCCTCCTATTTAAACCTTCAAAATCCTTTTAAGTTTTAGTTAATTAGATGTACAACATGCAAAATTTATTTAATTTTATGTACTTTACATGAATTTTTAATAATACAATTAGATTTCTTTTTATTTTTTTATGTCACATAGCTCACATCAGACTAAATATTCGCAAGAAAGGATTTAAATGAGAGGGGGAGCCCCTTCTAGTCATTCAAACACAAAGTTGCCATAAATTTATTAAAAACCATTTTGCAAAAATTCCCTTGTACATTACAAAAAATGTGAGCTATAGCCGCATTTTTTTTAGCCACATTTACAAAAAACGTGACTATAGCTAACCTATACCCGCATTTGTAAGTATTTTTAGTCGCGTTTGTAAGTCTATAGTCACAGCTAATGTACACTCTATAGCCACGTTTTTACAAATGCGGCTATAAGTCCAACCTATAGACCTGTCGGATCTATAGTTATGGTGTATAGGCCACGTCTAAAAATGCGGCTATAGAAAATGTAGCTACAGACCAAATAGACCTATAACCACATTTTTTGGAACTAAAACTCCATTTTAAAAACGCAGCTATAGTCCGCATTTTTTGTAGTGGTATTTTGAATATTTAAAACCATCTTTTTTTTTTCTTTTTTTTTTTTCTTTTTTTTTTTTTTTTTTTTTTTTGAGAGAGAGAGAGAGAGAGAGAGAAAACCATCTTATGTTGGTTACAATTATTAAAGTTATTTGTCTTGAGTGATAGTAAGTTTTTTTTTGAAGAAGAAGATAATAAGTTATATTGACCTTGTGATCTAGCCCTTTTTAATTGGGGTTATTTTTACGCATGATTGTTATTATCATATGGTACGTTATATGTTTGATAACGATACGTGAATTATAACATTTTGCTATCAATATATACATATAAATATAAATATTGCTGTGATGATAAAATAAATTATTAGTTAAAATGCATCATAATTTTTTCACAAATATATCTTATATATTTATACTTTCTTAATAAAATGTTAAAATTATCATATGACACACAATATGGTATACGATACACAAAAATAAAGGAATTTGTTTGTGATATATTTACCTTTTTACAACTATGCTCTTGTGAATATTTGGGATATTCGTGTCATTTTTAATACTTATTGAATTTTAGGATATGTGATGTTTTATTAATTATTATATTACTCAATTATTTTGTCTTCAATGTATAGGAAAAGAAATTTGAGAGGACCGTTGGTTGTCCTGAACTTGTGCTGACCCATTACGGATTTAAAGAAATGACTCGTTTAAATCTAGGTAATTTTGATCCGAACCAATTATGACCCAAACTCGGCTGGGTAGAAAAACCGAAGTCTGAAACACGACCCACTGTTCAATAAAAATGGTGATACACCATAATTCTGGTAGATCCCTTTGCACTTTATCTATACCTTTTTACGGTGCTCGGCTTTTCACTTTGGAAGTCCTCTTTGGAGTTTTGATTTATTTAAAAAATAATACACAATTCTACAAAGATTAAAGATAAACATATCCATTGTTCCATGGGTACCCAAGCATCAGTCCTAGGTTCATGGAATAGCTAATATATTGCACGGGATGCAATTCCTTATGGATGACTGAGACCAAAAGTTATAAAAGATAATTTTTCTCTTCTTTAACTATCCTATAAATCAAAAGTTAAAAGATAAAAAAACTAAGAAAAATGCTAACGGATATTTTTAGGATAATAATTAATAATTCATTTAAAGAAAGTTTTTAAAGAAAAAAAAAACAATTAATATTTTTACAGTTTTTTTTTTTTTTTTCATTTCCTATAAAAGTGTATCAAAACTTTCTTAAAATGGATTGTTAACCATTACTTTAAGGGCACCCATTAACATGGCCAAAAAACTAAAAACTAAAGTTCTTTTTTTTGGATTTGCTAAAAAAAAAATTATTTTTGGACAAAATGCAAAACTCATCTTTTAAATTTCACTACTTTTCATTTAAGTCTAAATTTGCATTTGTTTATTTCAGTTTTCTAAATTTCAAAACTCCTCAATCTAGTCCTCCATTTACCTTCCACCCATTGCTGCTAAGACCCCAAAACAATGCTGTTTTGGCCTTAATTTAATACTGTATTTAATATTTATTTTATTATTTATTTCTTAATTTTTTTAAAAAATAGAAATTATTTGCAAAGGAGACAAGTTAAATGTGATTTTTTTTTTTTTTTTTTTTCTCTACAGAAAGACCCATACTATTATCACTGGTCAATCCGACATATTATTAATGAAACTAAGATAATTTTGAATTCCTTCTCAAATTGGGTTGTAACCCCTACTTTTAGACAGGCTGATTTTGTGGTCAGATGGACTCTTTTGAATTGTTTAGAGGGAATGATTCCGATCTCTTTCTCACCAGATTTTTGCCTTAGGTTTTAGGATGAAGATGGGAGCGATTCCCTTCTTTTGTAAGCTGACTCCTCTTAAATGAATTTTGTACTTCCATATAAAAATAAAAATAAAAAACTAAAAACAAAACACTACTATGAAACAAAGGCAGGCGGCTTAGTTCATATGTACCTAACACAACTTCCACAAGGCATTTGTTGGGTGGAAGATACATGCAGCAAAATATCCCTTTTGTCAATTTCAAACTTGTTTGAAGTTGAATTGGCCAACTGACTTTACCCTCAACATTAACATTTAACAGGTCTATAAATAGGTCACGTACCCCAACCAATTTGCAAAACATCTCCTTCCATACCTTTTTTATTGCTTACCTTCATCAACCTTTTAACATTAATTCTAAATGTCTCGTTTAAGCTTTATGTTGTTCATCATCCTCTTTGCTTTTGTTTGCCATGTGCCATCCTCAGATGCAAGGAACATTTTGCGTGTATCCATGCAAAAGGTGCCCACTTTGGAGGATGGTCTATTTTCAAGAGCTCTTCCAAAGAGCCCTAGCCCACTTTCTTCATCAGATGAAAAAGGTCATGCAATGGCTTTCAATGAAAGGAGTTTTGCTCATCTTGCAAAGATGGATCGTATTATGCGGTCATCAAATCCGAGTCCTGGAGTTGGCCACTACTAGAGACCTTTCGTCTCCAATTGTCCCCGTTTATCTTGGAGAATTCTAGTCATATACATAATGAGCTGATTTAGTATGTATAATTGTTCTTGGTGTTCCAAATATGGAAAGCTGTCCTTTCTCTTTTATTTGGTAATAATATTGGAATAATTTTCTAAATTGAAAGTCTCAATTTGCCCAAGTTGATGCTGACCAATGAATTCCACAAAAACACTCTTATAAACATAGTTGTCAGATTGTACAATATGCAATACATATCATACGATATATACTGTATCATGTATAAAAAGTTTTGTATCATGTTGGTATATAGTAAGTGCTCATAAATCATATAATACAATGTGCACATTAAATCGTAAAATCGTACGTATCGTATGATACATAGACAAATGCTTTAAAATGATAGTTTAAATTTGTACTTTTATTTTAACCTAACAAGTTGTTAGTCTTGTTTTTAATACAAAATTATTAGGTTACTTAATTTAGCCTAATAAAATAATATATTTATAATTTTTTTCCCTTCTTTTTCTCCAACAAAATTTGGACTATATAGTACACACTTACACTTTACTTTAACATACGAATTTATTTTCTATATTATGAATAAAATATTAATTGATAATATAATTATTTTTTATTTTTGTCATTATTGTTATAAGTCCAAGAAACTAGAATTCCAAGAATTTTTTTTTTGTTTAAATTATTAAAATAAAAAGAACAAGAAGAGATAATAAATTTTAATGATAATGAAGAAAATTTTAATGAAGAAATAAGTTAGCAAAATGATAAACATAATGATAGCATTGACCTTCTTTTTATGAGAAACTAATGATAGCATTGACTTAGACGAGGTTGATTAGGTAATATGATGAAAATGATGAAAATAAATTTTTATTTTTGGGTCATTTTTAATATATTATCACTTTTGAATTTAAGCAATTGGAATGTGTATGTTATAAACACATGCTAATTTGATTTATTTAGTTAGCTTGTTAAATATTACATAAATGATGAATAAATTAGTCATTAGTTGAATATATTTAAAATTTATAATGAATATACCTGTAGGGTCAAGATTTGTAGCCCAAGCCCAAAAGATATGGGATGTAAGTTCAACAAGCCCAATACAATGAATTTGTAGAGAGTGGGTGAAAGAACTGGGTTGTTTGTGAATTAGGCAATGATTAATAAAGATTTAAAAGATGAACAAGTACAAAAACACACTTGAAACTTGGGTAAACTGATGTCCGAGGAGATGAATTATTGTTTTAAGAACAAATACAATTCTTAGAACTACAGTAAATCTTCATTCTTTCTCCTTCTCTCCTTTTTCTGATCCCCCTTTGATGAGAGGTCTCTTACAATTATATAGTTTTCTTTCAGACAATTTCGATCATACATTTGTTCTTCATCTAAGCATTCACTTTTGTATATGTCCCATCAAGTATCTTCTTTGGTTCTCCATGAGTGGTGACAGCTGAGATTGCACTATTCAGGGGTCACCCAAATCGCCCAAGTATGTACTTGACCGATATTCCTCATATCCGAGAAGGATACACTCCTTGGACTATATTCCCCTATCCTTTCCTTATGTGACTCTCCCCTCCGTGGCCTTCCCCAATCATTTTCTCCTCCTCGGACGTATCCACATCTTCAAATAGGGCCTAAGGCCCAATAAATGAATTTGGGCTTTTATCCCCACAATAACTCCTCCAAATTTTAATTTTTCCCTCGCATCCGAGGAGAAAAAATGGGATTTTGATCTGCAACAGAAATAGAGGCAAAAAATGCCAAGATGTATGAGTTTACACGTGTGGGAGCATAGATTAAGGCGCTTCATCATTGCTGCTGATGTTTCGATATTTACGAAGCGTTATTAATTGCTCCAGGCGGCGCTATGTCTTTGGCATCTAATGGTGAACCATTGATCCAATGAATGACATTTTTCCTCAGGATTTGGGCAGGATAACTCCCACTCGTTTTCTGGCCCCTATATAAAGCCTCAAAGGAGATCATTTCTTCTTTACTTTACAATTTCTCAGACTTTCTAGCGAACTCAAGCATTCAAACTCACAAAACTCATCTTCCAACTCAAGCAATTTCTTAGTCTTATTTCTTCGAGAATCTTTAAGAATCCTTCTGAGGATTTCTAGGATCATTCTCTAAATCAGTTCGTGTATGTTTCACCATCTTCGAACCCTTCGTTCTCTCTTCGGCCTTCAAATTTTCATTTCCTAGTTATCGCTTTTACTGTTTCTTCTTTCTACTTATCCGAAATGGGTAGATTTAAGTATTTAGTGGATAGTCCTACCCAGATAGAAATATTTAAAGAAACATATCAAATACCACAGGACGTGAACTTGTGGTGTTGTCCTCCAGAAGGACTACTAACAGACCGAAGGGTGGGGGAAGTCATAATCCCTGTCATAGCTTTTATAGAAGGGGGAATGACTCTTCCTATGGGTTCCATTACCAGAGATTACCTTCGTAATCATAGGATTAGTCCTGAGCAATGCACACCTAATGTCTTTAGGATCCTAGGAGCAGTTGATGCTTTAAATCGACATTTAGGCTTGGGCCTCACCTAGCTTGATGTAGTCCACACATACGAGTGTCATAGACAAAAAGGGCGGGATTTTACCTTAAATCCCGATCCGACATCGTTAGGCTTATCTCCTGTCTTCCCAAGTCTAACAAGGGGATGAAAGACAACTATCTGATCATCTCGAGAGTGTGGCATGACGGTCTTCATTGCCTAACCCAACCAGGAGAGCCAGGTGGGATATCCCAGACCTAAGTTCCCTAGTAGTAGATTTAGAATTTTCATCACTAGCGTTTTCTTTCTTTTCTTTGTATTAGTATTTTACCTTAAGTTTCTGATTATGCCTAATTCTGTTATGGTGTTAACCGATAAAATGCACGTAGCTCCTCGGCTCAGCCTAACTAACATTGTTGCGCTCAATTATCTACTAAGATCAGAGATTTTTGTAAGTGAAGACAGGCAACTTCAGGCCGTCTATCTTATTCTCAATTTCAAGCCTTTGTCAGACACATTTCAACTGGTCGACAACGCGATAAGGCAGGGAGACCATCGGATAAACCGGATAGACGTATCTTGGCCAAATTTTTTGTCTCCATTAGACCTTTCCCCTGTACCACATCTGGTTTCGCAGGGTGTACCACTGTTCGTCCCTCTAGTTCAACAGATTCCTCTCGAATCCGCCGCAGAAGGGGAAAGAGTTGCTTCCTCGACCTCATCTCTAGAGAAACAGATTGACCAGTTTCGTTTCGAAGGAGAGGCATCCAGGGAAGTACAGGTGATTCCTCTTTCGGACGCTGAGAAAGAGGCTGATAGGCATTCTAGCATCCACGTTCCTATTTTAATAACTTTCCTTCCAAACAACTCATCAAAAGAGGAAGAGGAGATGGCTTTGAGCTTAAAAGATCTTATGAAGACAAGGAATAAAGCACCTGTGCCTAAAGAAGCCACCAAGTCCCAGCTCGCTGTTAATCTTCCTTTACCCCTTCCTCAGCTCCCTTCTGACCTCGGCTTAATGCCAAACCTCGAGTTGAAGAAGAAAAGGCCTAATGCAACTTTTGAGGAGGGTGAGATGGAACCTTCGAAAGGAAACAAACAACAGAGAGCGGCTAGGGACAACGGAGCAAAATGGCTGTATCTGTTGAGAGCCGAGAAGACCCTCTTATTACTAATGTACGCCGAGGACCGCACATCTGGTCTCCTAAGCTAGAGCTAGATGGTGTCCCCCTCCCCTAGGACACTTCGGTCAAGAATTACCAAGGAGGGCAGGCTGGTCTTATCGCTGAAGCCTTAGAGCAACCACTTCTTTTACTAAAAGATATAGAGGCCTACAGGCGCTTCAACCAGCATGAGCTCTTCCTATCCCTAAAGAGGGACTTGGCCATGGTAGGTGATTCGATCTGCTTCTCTAAGTAAATCGTTGGTCATTTCTATTCATCCCTTTTCTTTGTCTTCTATTAATTAATAATTTTTTTTATTCTATTATGCAAATTACCCAACAAGTTTATGTGCCTGAAGATGGAATAAAGATGCCCGCAATGAAGCCAAAGCGAAGGCCCATTGAAAAATCTCTAAGTAATCTAAAGGAAGATTATTCTAAGCTGTCCGAGCATCTAAAAGAGATGACCAAAGAAAGGAATAGCTTGATGCAAGCCTTAAGAACGCTGAAAAGCAGGCCAAAGACCAACACCATCAGTTGCATATGACTGAAATCAATCTGGAAACAAAAAGGCAATTGATGAAGGACCTTCGAGCTGAGCTTCAGAAAGCCAGGGATGCTGCCTAATTGGCCAAAGAGGCAGCCGAGGTTGAAAAGAAGGTAGCATTCAAGCTTGGGGTGGAAGAGACTCAAGTCAGGCTCACAGAGGAGTTTTCTACAGTCTGCAGGGACTAAAGTGATATAACCTGGGGTAAAGCCCTTGACGTTGCTGGGGTCCCTGCAGAATCTGACTTGAGGTAACCTGGGAGCGTCTACTACGATCTTGAAATTTGTGAACTCCTAAGTCCTGACTCCTCTCCCTCCAAACAACTCCCAGAGGCCTCGGAACAGCCTTTGGTCAGCCAAGTCCCTCCTGCCCTTCCTAAAGCCCCTAAAGAGTCTGATCAAGCTGGTGGTTGAGGCAACCAATCAGAGGATTGTGGGGGCTTTTTTTGCTATGTTGGGCTGGGCTGCCCCTTTGTAAATGTAGGCCCAAGTGTTCTGGGTTGCAGGAGTCGAAACCGGGCCAACTGGGACTCAACTTAGCCGGTTTGTGCGCGAACTATGCCTCGTCTGCTAGGTGTGTGCTTACCACAGACTGAGTTGTTCCAGAGAAAACCTTACAACAGGCAAAGCTGTTTCAGAGAAAAAAAAGCTTGCAGCAGGCAGATACAATTGATAAGACAAAATCACATATTCTGGAATGACCAGATAGTTCTTTTAATAAGAAATGACCGAACTACAATAACATTAACAATCTTTGACAAATAAATAGTAAGGGCAAATGGTAATAAAGATTTAATCGACAACTTATGTAAATAAATTCAGTTCGGTCCACAAGAGTAAGGCCAAAGAGGAAGAACGCCTCTTCTCAATGCAATTAACCTCCGAGGAAAGAAAATGGGATTCCTGCCGCAGAAGTTAATAGGTTTGAGGGAGGCGGACCTGAATGGACACTTCCCAAAATAATTATAGAAGAGAACAGGGATTCGAGAGGGAGAGAAAGGAAGGGGCCTATCGGTGCATGCCACTAACACTTGCTCTTTTTTTCTCTCTTTCTTTCTTTCTTTTCTTAGTAATTTCCAAAATGGTCGTTTTTTAGTGTTATGCTTCTCTGTTCTTCTAAGTAAGTTACAGAGTATTTTCTTTAAATTGTGTTGTATTGCTCTTGTGCCTGTTGTGTGTTCTAGCACAAGGCAGAGGCGTCCTTTTATAGTGCCTGCCGTGACCGATCTTTTACTATTCTACCCCCTAACCGTTTCTTGTCTGGTCTGGGCGCACTTGTAGACCCTTACTGCTCTATCTGTAAGTCCCTCTGTCACAGACACAGACAACGTTTTGTCTGTTAGTCCGCCGCGGCACCTTGTCCTGCTGCGGTGATGTTTCTTTCTCTCTATCCTTCATGGCATGCACCTATTAGTTCCCACTCAGCCGTGCCTCTTTTGGGTGGTATGCCATCCCAGCAGGACGTATTCCCCAAAAAAGTTTGAGCAGGAACCTCAAAACAGGCCTTCCCCTCTCACCACCTCCAAACCATGCCCTCTTACCTCTGACCCATGACCCCACCATGTCCTGTATTGGCTGGGTACAGGCTGGTGGTGCCTGGGCCTTGCGCGTGGTTTATGTCTGAAGTCTGCCTGCTGTCTATGCATCTGCCGTGTACTGGATATTTTGCTTGCATTGCCAGTCGTCCGGTCTTGGCTTTTCCCAAGCTGTTACTCTGATTTCCCACCCCATAGGGTCTGGGCTTTACCGAGTACTGGGCTTTGTGTTCTCTTCAGCCCAATTCTTTAATTGCCTTAGCTTCCCACCGTGTTACTCGACCTTTCCTGCCACGGCGATTTTTCTTCCTGTTGGGCCTCTTTTCTGGCCTACCGTTCCTTTCTTTCCCCCAGTGGCTTAAGAGAGCCTACTGGTGTTCTTACTCATGGGCTCCATTGTCCCTTTCTTTTTTCCCTTTGGGCCTGCGGCCCTTTTACTTTCCTTGGGCTTTTTCGGCCCATTTACTGAATTTGCTTTCCCATGGGCTTTTACTAACTTGATTGGGCTTCCCCGGCCCAATCTCCTCATACTCATCCTTGGGGTTCATGGGCTTGCCATCAACCCCTACTTTCTTTATTTACATTGCCTTGGGCTTGCTGCGGCCCATTCTCGCTTTTTCATACCACACATTGCCCATGGTGTCATTTCTCTCTTTCCGGGTCCTTTGGGCCCATTTGCTTCCTCAAGACCCATTTATTCATGTTATGGGCCTGTGTTCTATTCGTCCTACCGCTTGGGCCTAACAGTCTTATTCTATGCCTGCCATTCTTATTGCCTGCTTTGCTGGGTTGGGCTGGCTTTACAAAAATGACCCTCAACATTTAGCCCTCTGAACATGTGGAGCGTTCTTGCGGTTCATATGTGAATGAAGAACTTTTTTGTCTTTTTTCACTTTTTCTTTTCCTTTGCGAGCTTTTTGAAACCACAAACTCCTTCCTGCATATATATATTTTTTTCTTGCCGTGAACAGTGACAACTCTTCGAATTTCCCAAAATGGTAGTTGCTTTAAAACGTAACTGCTACCTCATTAATTTCATTCTTTTCTCAATGGCTGACCCGTCACCTCCCTTCACCCCGGCCTTAATAACTCAGGTATTTAAGAGAAGAATCCCTTCCCAACGCAGACACAAACTCCTTTTATTTCAAAACATTTTCCTTTCCTTATCATCATCTTCTTCTCGAACACCCATCCCTCTCTTGCTCCGTTCAAATCCTCACGCCATGGCACCGGTGAAAACTCCAGCTTTTTCTCGCCGTAAAGGGAAGAGCGTCGCCGTGGATCCTCTGGTGGAACAAGAAGTAGAAGAAGAGGACGTGTGCTCTGATTCGGACCGTTCCGAGGAGGAGAAAGAGCGGCGCGACCTAGACAGCGAGTGCGCCCCTCTGATTGATCCTTGGTATAGTCCTAGTCCTCACTTTCCTAAGGCTCCTGGAGATTATGTGCCGCCGCCGCCGGGCCGTGTGTGACTCGTTCTTTGCCGGGGAAACCCTAATGTTTCTTGGGCTCTGGTGTCTTCCTCCATCTCCGATTTGGTCATTCGTTAAGGCGTCGCCCTTTTGGTGCCTATTCATTTTGAGTTTGGGTCTGGCACCGCTTTGGGTTGGAAAGAGTGGGTTGACAGTGAGTTATCGGATACACATTTCATGGGTTTGCTTTAGCGGGCCGGTGTTCTAAAGACCGTCATCTTTCCCGAAGCCTTTCCAACTTCCGAGACCTCTACAATCTTTGCCATTTAGTTCGCCGATGGTGTTCCACCACTCACATATTCTTCTTTTCTTGCGGCGAAGTCACGGTTACTCTCGAGGACGTGGCCAATCAGTTTCTTTTGCCTATTCTCGGGGATGCTGATCCTGCCGCTATTGAGCTTTCCCCAAAAGAAGAAAATATTGAAGCGGAGTTGAAGAAGAGGATGGCCGGAAATGCTAAGTTGTCTTATTGGGTTAGTTCCTCTTCCAAGTTTTCTACTGTTGCTCGTTGTGCTGCCTTTATTGCTTTTTGGCTTTCTAAGTTTGTTTTTGGGTCCCATCCCTATTATGCCATAAAGCCGTTGTATTTTTGTTTGGCTATTAAAATATCTGCTTGGGTGAGTTTGCCGCTAGCCCCCATGTTTTTGGGGCATTTATATGTGCAACTGGATATCCTGCAGAGTGATGAGAGTCAGGCCGGTTCCTGCCACATAGTTGCTTCTTCTGTACACAGGACTATTCTGCAGCAGTTGTTGTTTAAGCGTTGTGCTCAATATTTGGCGAAGTGTAGGCCTATCATATTTGCTAAAGAGAAGTACCAACCTTGTTCGCGAGCCATTACTGATTTTTGTGGCAGGGTTGAGCTTGATTTTCCTTTGGCTTTTCGTTGGTCTGGTTTGAAGCCCATCGATTATTCTATCGTTGAGTCCTTTGATGAGGGTATTGGTTTTTCCTAGAGAGCTTATAGACAGTTGCGTCCTGGTTATACTTGTGCTGATTCGGTAATGGGCCTGTTCGTTGATACCGTTGGTACTACTACCCCCCTGGCTGGCTTTGATGAGATGAGTATCACATAATTGGCTGCCACTAATCTTGGATGGCTGCCCTATCTAGCAGATGAGGGTGTCAGGTTTGTTCATTACCCTGCCAACCGAGTGAGGAGACAGTTTGGCCTGGACCAGGATATCCCTGATGACCTCTCCTTCCTCGCAGAGTCTCCTACTTCAGCTAGGCCCTTTTTGCAGCACACTGCTTTTGACTTTTGGAGAGAGTGTTTTAGTGCGGTCACAGTTGCTGGTTCTTCGAGGGAAGGCCTTTGCACCGTTGCTATGCACCTCTATTGGCAGCTTGTCATGAACTCGTTTGATGTAGAGTTGGCTGATAGTCGTGGTTTCTCTCTTATACCTCTTGAGGGACTTAGTATGGTTATCTCTCCCAATCCTTGGTTACTCCTTCCTTCTAAGTCTGTGTTGGCCTATGCCAGGAAACAGAACCGATCTGCCATCTTCAAGTGGGACGAGGAGAAGAGTGGATGGTATTGGCACACAGGTGATTACCCCTCAGGTTGGGAAAATAAGGTTAAAGTAGTAAACTTTCCTGCGTCAGCCAAGAAAGCTCCTGTTAGGGTTTGTGCCCTAAAATCCAATTTATTGGCATGTCATGAATAATTAAGTTGCTTAATTATTTGAGACTATTTATGAACTAATGGGACATTATCTTAGTCCATGAGATGCATAGTATGTGATTTATGTGATTTAGTCACAGAAGATATAAATCATAAGTTCTTTGTAAACTCAGAATTTTAGTTCGTAGTCGGTGATGAAATTGAGCATTTCATCTGCTAAGATTATAACATATCAACTAAGATGATTTGTCTTGATCATGGAAGTGGAAACTTCTAGTTGGTATGTTGATATGTTTTAAGAGTTAAGACATATTGAACTGGACCGCTGTGAGATTTATTATTCTCCTAAGGACTGTCAAATGAATAATAAAGCTCACGACTTCTATTTACATCAACTCTAAATCCTGAGAGAATAATGGACCGGATCATGAGGTGTAGGTTGGTTTGATATATCGGAGTGAGATCTATAAGTAATGGTCAAAACCTCAGTATGTTGGGCAGCTGCATTTAGTGTTGATGGAACATATATTCTCAAGATGGAATTCATAATCTCTTAATGGAAATATAAAATATTCTCTTGAGATAAGTTTAATGAGTTTGGTTATTCAGAGTGTTGGACCCAACCACTTTAGTAAAGAGTTACTAAAGTATATATTTATGGAATTGGATTTCATAAATATATAATGAATAACATAAAGGATTAAACCGGGTATTCAAGGATTAAGATGTAGTAACCTTCAAAGTGGCAGTCAATATTAATGACTTTGTATTACTACGAATATTTTAATGAAGGGGTTGAATGTATAATAAAGTCTTGGGAAATAATTTATAGATAAGGCCTAGAGTGCAATTATATTCTTATAGTGGTATTGAATATAATTAATGGTAACTTTGGACTTGTCAAGAGTTGACGGAAAAGCCCAAGGCC
>NW_027070629.1:0-3599 GCF_002906115.3 Quercus suber | reverse complement strand
ATATATATATATATATATTGTGGGTTTAGGTGCACATTGTGGGCTTTATATCACGCTGATATTTGAATCTCATTTCGAAATACCAAAAGAAATTAAGAAAATAATAGAAAAAGAACCATGTCTGTTTGACATTAGTTTATTTGATTTTTTTGGTGATTATTATTTTTAATTAAAAATCAAAAGTATATTTGTACTTGAAAAGGTGGAGTTTTAAAAAAGTTATATAATAAACAAAATAGCCTAAAGCTAAACTAAAAAATTGGTACACAACAACAATAATTATAAAAAGAAGAAAATTATAAATAAAAAACAAGGTTAGAAATATATATACATATATATATATATATATATATATAACTTCTCTAATTTTAATATCACCGTTAGTTTGACCTATCAAATTATAGAATGTAAAATCAACCCTAAAGAGAAAGTCTTTGGAGATAACAAAATTTCATGGCATTTTCACAATAACCTTATTTTTGAGTTATGATGAGTCTTAGTGTTTGTAGGGGTATTGAGCCCAAGAGCTCATTATTTATGTATATAATGGGCCTAAAGCCCAAGCCGAAGACTAGAAGGCATCCGAGGAGGGTGAACATTATCCAAGGAGTCTATGTTAGTAGAGGACAAGATCAGTTTTGGTCATAATGACACAAAAGGGTAGGCCGAGGACAAATGTCACCCCGGCTAACCAAAGCCGATGTCTGAATAGGTGGTCTGCCATCTAGAGGTATGTTCTAGAAAGTTCTGTTGACACGGATATCCATTGCAGAAACCAAGTACAGAGGGGAGTCCTAAAATATCTAAGGAGAAAGCTGCAACCACCACATTAATTACTTTGCAGCTAACTCTCTGACCGCATTAATGTGGAAGTGATACCTGAACAGTGATTTTCAGCCTTACAGTTACTACTTAAAGACTTTAGGAATGTGCTAATGAGACAAGTATCAAGACTAACTATCTAGCCTGCACGTAGAGGGTGGAGATGAAAAGAGAAAAGAGTATAAAAGAAGGAAGTAATGAGAGAAGGGGATTGGAAATTTAGAAGAGAAAGCACAGTAGCAGCTTGAACCATATCTGTAACAATTTTCAATCAATATATACTAGAACATACCTCCTCGGATTGTGCCGATGACAAATTTACTTAGATAACTCCAGTCCATTTCTGGTTGATTATCTTTTAAAATCCATTCTAACTATTATCTCATTCATTAAAGCCTAGTTTTCTAACCCACTCTCTACAAGTTCATTGTATTGGGCTTAGATCCATTTATGCTTTGTGTCTAGGGCCCAAAACGCGTCCATAGTGTTGATTTTTTATTTTTTTACTTGTGGTAGGTTGACAACTTAGCTTATTGTAAAAATGTTATAAGATTTTGTTGTCACCTGTAAAAAAAACCGACCCCATAGAATTTCAAATGACTTAAATTCTTTAATTGATTTAGTTTTGTTTAAGAACTTAAAAAGAAAAAAAAAAAAAAAAAGTAATCAAAACGATGTCATTTAAGAGTTATTAATTAATATAAGAACATGGTGAAAATATTATATTGACAGTGATTTAAAATTTCAATTGGTTGTTAAGAACGCCCTATAGTTCAACAACATTGTTTGATTGCTTTTATAAATAGAACTATGATTCAAATCTCTTTACTTCATTATTGGAACAATTACTAAAATATACAAAAGGTAAAAAAAAAACAAAACTTCAACATTGCCACTTTTATTATATGTATGTGTGTGTATGTGTGTTTACATAATATAGATGACTAAAGAGAACTCGATATAAATGTCGAAAAAAAATGAACTAGTAATTGAAATTCTTGTTACTGTTTCCTTTGCATAATTCTTTTTCCCTTTGATTGCAAAATTAGAAAATAAAAAGAACAAAAATGTGAAGTAGTCCAATATAAAGATTATAACTAAAATGTAATAGTTTCAAGTGAAAAAAATTACCATCAAGATTGACGGTTGAATGCAACATCATATTGGCAACTGGTAGGTCGTGGTCATGGCGAAGGGAGATCAAAGATTGACATTTGCTAAGCGATGGTGCAAGATCAAAGAGGCGAAAATGAGAAACAATACTAGAGGAGGGAGATTTACCTTCACTGTACTTAGGCCTTGTTTGGGAGGAAAGAATGAAATTGAATGAAAATGAATGAAAAGAATATTTTTAGAATATTTTTCAATTCCCTTGTTTGGGAGTTTTAATGGAAGGAATAGAAAGTTCATTCCTTATTTGGGAGTTTAAGTGGAAGGGAATGAGATGGGTAGAAGAGAATATTCATTCCTCTTTATTCCCTTAAACCCTTAAGTTTTCATTCCCCTTGAAATTGGGAGGAATGAGAGGGAATAAAATTAGATTTAATGAATTTTTGACTAAAACTCTCAAAATACCCCTATATATTCAACCATTTATTTTTAAAAAGGGGTCTAATAGTAATATTGTCATAAAATGATTCAATTCCATTTCATCTATGTTACTCCTAAACAAGATTACTTACATTCAATTCATTCTCATTCCTTTCAATTTAAAACATCCAATCACTGTTACTTAATTCCATTCCATTCTATTCATTTCTCTTACTTGAATACATTCCATTCAATTTCATTCATTTCCATTCTCTTATGATCATTCCATTACATTCTATTCCATCCCCTTATGAACTCCCAAACAAAAAGAAAAAGCAAGGTAAAAAAAAAGGTGAGGAGAAGAAACTAAGAATGTAATAATCAGAGGGGAAAAAATATATATTTAAGAGTCTTAAAATTATGAAACAAAGAAAGTTCGACTTAGACAGAAATAGAGGATTTCTCTCTCGTAAGAAAAAGTTTGACTTATGGGTTAATATAATCCAACTAACAATTTTAACATGCCGGGTTTAGTTTGACATTTTCTTTTACTAGTTCAAAAATGCTCATAGTCATACTCAATTTTTATCTTCTAAATTCAAAGGAGTTATCCCGATCAATTTTTATTAAATCTATATACACACAATATAATTTCAACCTATAACGTCTGCTTCATGATAATTATTTTTTATCATCTGATCAATACATCAATTGATTTTTAGAATAGGCAGAAGCCACCTTCCATCTAACCAAATGCCGACTCACAAGTCACAAAGCAATGATAATGGAAAGAAGAATAAAAAATAAAAAATAAAATAAAAAAAAACAAAATCCTACTTTATTTATTGAGATGGTTGGGTGATGGGTACATTGGGTAGGGTAGAGTGAACGAGGACAGCAGTACACAAGTAGCCAATGCTCCAGAGACCCTAGAACAGAGAGAAGGTGCTCTCATGCTCTAGCGCCCATGCTCTAGCGCATGTAGAAGCAAGTGAGGTCTTGCGTTCCTGCAAGAGTAGTGTGGCCTTCCTGTGAGGTAAGGCTAGTCTTTGTACCCTCTTGCTATATACGGTGAGTGGGGGCTGTCTAACCATGGCAGAAGAGCTCGAAGAAATGTGGAAGAAACTGAAGGTTACTGAAGAAGAGGAGGAAGATATAATCCTCGGCAGCAACAGTACAAAGGGAGCGAAAGAAGCTGGGAAAAATTGCATTGTTATGAAAGTTTTAACACAACGTAGTGTCAGTAT